>NC_056746.1:1503038585-1503074738 GCF_019279795.1 Protopterus annectens | reverse complement strand
ATTACTTTTATTTTACGTTATGCCCTCCTTTAAAATATTACTTTGGATTTGTAAGATCCAGATTTTCCTTTTAATAGTTAATTATTTTTTATTTTAGATTATTCATACTTTATTTTTGTTTAATGGTTCTATGCAGCACGATGTGGTGTTCACCTCTTTCTATTTTGTGTACATTGAGTCTCTCCCTGCTGTCTGAGCCATTATAGTTATGGTGCTTTTCTTTCCGTGTTCTTCCTTGGCATGCTTTTGGTGTCTATCAGAGGCTTTTGCTATGTTTGGTATTGGTATGTTTTGAGACAGTTTTGGATGTTTGGGTTGATGCCTTTCATTTGCTGTGGCTGCATTTGTGGTCTGGGTACAGAGCTCATCTTGCAGATTTGTTGTATGCTGCAAGTTGCTTTCTGTTATAGACCTTGTTTGAGATTTGATGGGCTGGGGGTGAGGGTTTGTGTTCGCAGTGTGTTGCATGGATCGGTGTTTCCTCTATGACCGTTGTATCGCTGAATGTACTTTCATGTTTAAAATTTGTTTTGTGTATTGTCCATAGCTTGAGTTGATGAGGGGGGTTGGTGTGTGAGTGATATGTTTGTAAACATTTTGCTTTATCGGGTTTCTTGGTGTGGCTTATAGTGTTGGTATAGAAGCTCTGTAAGGAGGCTGGAAGGGCTGTAATGTTTCTATCAGGATTCTGTTTTTGAAGTTACACACCTAGTGCATGTGATGTTCTTGCTGAGTGTCGGTCTCTGCTCTGGGCTAGTCTTGTCTTTTGCAGAGATTTATCTTTGGAATCTTTGTGCACCTGTTCCAGTAGAAGGAATTGTGTTTGGGTAAGACTGATCTCGGCAAGCTCGGGGATGGAGCTATCTCTTGATTTTCTGGCTGATAAAGGATATGGTGAACTGCTTTGGCAACTTTGTGTGTATCATCATTTTCATTTTTGAAGTGACAAATTCTTTGATTATTTAGTGCTTTCCAGACAGAGATTGGCTAGAGAAAAGTTAGATATATCTGTATTGTGGAGACATTCTGGGTAATGTGTGGCTCAGGTTTTGATAAACAGGGGCAGATTTCTGCTTTCATGTCACAGTGCTCTCCCTACTGGCGACCCTAACACTTCAAAATTAGTCATGCTTCAGACATTATGTTACAAGAAGTATAACAGAGTAGGTACAGATATTTATTTATATATATATATATATATATATATATATATATATATATATATATATATATATATATATATATTTTTTTTTTGATTCCTAGAAAAGCTTTACTGAGGATAAAGCTGACTGACCGTTCTTATTTATCTAACCTTTTTATGTAACGTGTGCTTTCTAACTATGTAATTATATAAATAAACATGCACAACAGGGGAGGAGTGGTGTAGGAATGAGTTATTTGCCACGGAGTCTCAGCAGCTTCTGATTGGGTATGAAGGTGAAACCTTCACTTGTTCTAAATGGTAACCGATTTGGGCTATACTTGCTTCAAAGAGAATTTAGTTAGTGATGGCTTTACAGGTTGATTGTCTGAATAACAGAACTATCCATAAAAATCTGCTATAATAATCAGACTGTACAACTGATAGTCTGCATTAATGTTCATATGTTTTTGAATTTCATAATACTCTTGGCAGAATCTGGAGGTTGCTTTTTATAACATACATGAGACCATTCTGTTCAGTGGTTGGGTATTTAATAAGAAATACCAGCACAATAGATTCTTAGACATACAGAAATGTCTTTTTAACTTAAAACACGTTCTGCATATTTCATCCTGGGATTCTTGGGGGATGTCACCATTTAATCCTTAGATATACAGAGGTTCTTTATTATGAATGACTATATATTTATCTCTATTTCCTGTTCCTCTTTGCATCTGGCATTCCTTTAGTATTGTACTCATGACTATTTAGATTTAGGTGCATTTTACTTAGATTTAGGTGCAATTTTTTCTGGGATTACAACTTTAGTTATATAATATTAAAAGCTATATTATGAGTGCTATTAAAATGGTTACTTATTTCTCTCTGAACCTTATAGTTCTTTCAAGCTTTTTAGTCTTGCAGCAGTTTTTTTTTCCTTTTGTCTACATTGTTATTAAATATCACCAAATCTTCCTTAATAGCAGAGAGGTTGTTCTTTTGTAGTTTTTCCTGTTTGATAGGTGGATATTTTTGCACAGCTATGCTGCACAAACAAGGAGTTTCAGACTCCATGGAGTGTGTGAATGGTAGTTCAATCTTGTTTACTATTAATGAAATTAGATTCTCTTTTTGGGCGTCTATTACTATTAATCTACAACTTGAATACTCTAGACTGTAAGCTTTTCATAATGCTCTTTATACAGTTCATGGTTTGCAATATGATTCTAAAGTGCAACTTCCACATAGCAGTTACGATATCTTTTTTTTTTTAGTTATATGACTTATTGCCTAAGCCTTACATAAAATGCATTTCTTTTAACATTAATAGTTTAAATAATGGCTGCAAAAGAGGGAGCTTAAACTTTTAAAACTATTTAATGCTCAGATTGTATTTCTTCAGGAGACCCATTTACTACAAATGGCAGACAGACTTAATACTAAATTATACCAGCTCTCATAGTAGCCATTCTGTGGAGAGACACTTTACCTTTGCTCAAGATCATTAGTTCTTACAAGGATGATAAAGGCTAATTTGGTCAATAACATTGGAAATATACAAAAAATGATATACCCTTATCAATTTATGCTGAATTCCTGGGATAGGGATTAGGACTGTTAGAAAGCATTTAGATCTGGTTGTTCAGACCTCAAAAGGTAGCATTACATTAGCTAGTGATTTTAACTGCATCTTAAAGGAGGAAGATACCAATGCTATTACAAAAAGGAAAATTACTACATCAGCTGAATAATTACTAAAATTTATGGATTCAATGATTATAGACATATTTGATTTCTTAGACCCAAGTGCCCTTACCTTTACTCATTATTCTCATAGATATGGATCTTAGGCTAGGACTGATAGAGAATTCTCATTTTAAATGATTTAATCAATAGTTCAGTTAAGGTAAAATCCTGCCCACTTTCCCACTACAATGCCATAACTTTTGATCTTCTCTTTAAAAGTAACCATAATATTCCTATAAAACGTATACCTATCTACATGACTAATTTAAAAGATTAAGGAATTTTTCAATAAGGAAGTGCAAACTTTTCTTGAAATTTATTATACGAATGATAAATCTAAAAATTAATATTTGGGATGCATTAAAAGCATATTTATACTGTAAAATTGTTTCATGGTATTCTTTTAAGAAACACCAATGGGATAATGAATTACCTGACTTACAAAAGAAGATAGACAACCTAAAACTTGATTCTCAAAAAAAAAAAAAAAAAAAAAAAAAAAAATGCAACACATACAAAAGAGATGAGAGTTGAATGGAATGGTAAATACTTGGAAATTCTAAATCATAAAACTAGGAATTAGAAAGGATTAAGTTAATTTTTCTGTAAATCCTAAATCAGTACATAAGCTGGCAAACAGAACTAAGACAAGTCCAATCATAAAGAAATATAAATCTTCTCCTCAAAAGAAGAGAGAAAAGTTACTGATCTGGAAGATATTCTGGCACAGTTTAATTCTTACTGTAGTACTTTAAACAATAATAATTCTGTTTTGGATTCTCATGGGGTAATTAAGAAATTCTTAAGAAATAATATTAAAAATAAATTAAATGAAGATCAAATGAAAGTAACTGATAAACTTATTTTACTTTCTGAATTTAAAGCTCAGATTATTAAATGAAAACCACATAAGGCTCCAGTCAATGATGGTATTATTCCAGAACTTTTAGTATGGCTAATGTATCATTTTGCAATAATTTATAAAGGTTTTAAGCTGAACTAACAAGTGCCCCCCCCCCCGGAGTTGTACTACTATTGCTCCAATTTTAAACCCAGATAAGTATTCATCTAAATGTTGTTCCCATAGACACATTTCTTTATTAAATATAGATTATAAACTATGTATATACATGCTAACAGGCTAAAACAATTTATTCCATCCTTCTGAATAGGAAAGCTTATAACAATATTAAAAAATATATTAACTTTTCATTTGTAAGTTAACATTAGTAACCTTGGACATTAACAGACCTTTTATTTGGTAAACTGGAATTTCCACTTTAGTTCTAGAAGAGAAAATAACTTTACTAGCAATTTCATTCATCTTATTAAATGCCATTACAAGAATTATTATGCATGTGAAGATGTTTTTTATAGCTCAAAATTAATTAATATTATTAAAGGAACTAGACAAGATGTCCTCTTTCCCCTTAACGTTTTACATTGGTTATCAAGCTTTTTGATAATCTAATTATATCTTCACCACATATCAAAGCATTTCATTTAGATAATAATTTAACATCTAAAATCCAATTATTTGCAGATGATATTTTATTGACCCTGAAGGACTGTAATAACTCGCTACCTGTCCTTTTCAAACTCATGAAATCCTTTCAGAAAAAAATCTGGCCTTTTCTTTGATGATAAAAACAATTCTACAAATAAACTACAACTTTAATACTATAGATAATAAATTTAATAGGTATATTGTTCAAGACAAATTAAATTTAGGTACAGCTATTATGGATAATAGCAATACAATGATATCTATAATTTTTGACAAAAATTTGAATTCTATAAACCACTTTTCAAATAAGTGGAATAATTTCCTTTTTACAAAGGACAAGAAACTTCTTATTTATTAAAATGATTTTGCCAAAAATGTTATACTGCATTCGATCATCTCTTCCTTCCCCTAAAAGTTGTATAAAATAATAATTCTTTAATTTGAAAGTTTCTATGGCACCCTAACAAACCTAGGATAGCTTTAAATCATCACACAAGATATTGGTCTCTTGGGGGTATTTGTCTGCCAGATCTAGAACTGTATTCTCTATCCTCTATATATTAAAATATTTGTTCGTTGGATTAACAATTCTTATCATGCTAAATGGAAAGATTTCCAAGATAGCCTATAGTCTCAAATAAATCATCCCAAATTCTTGTTTACTTTTAAACAAGTCCCTGTTTGGGTTATTAAAAAAATTCCTTCTTTAATAATGTACATCTAAATATTAATTCCTCCTATATTACTACTATATCTGAAGACATATTAGGTATAGAAACTAGACATACAAACCATGTTTTTTTTCTTTTTTTCCCATTGCACTCACTCAAAACAATATCTCCACATTTAGCTTACAGACTAGCAGTACCTTGAAAGAGAATAATTTAATATATTGGTTTCAATTGATGGATAAAGGTACACTGTCTACACGTCTTCATATATTAAATAAGTTTAATTTGGATAAAGACTTCTGGTTATATGTGCAAAACTGCTGACAATTTATGGAAAACAGACTCATTCTTATGGAACCAAAAAAAAGAAGCTCTACTCCCAAATTAATTGACTTATCTCTTAATACAGCAGGAGATTTCTGGTACAGGACTTCTATCAAAAATATATAAAGTGATTAGAATGGAACAGGAATATATCAGAGATGGCTACTGATCCTATTTTAAACAAATTAATAATGATTCTTCACGAGGAAGATAAAAAGCTCATTTTATTATCTTAACAGACTACTAGCTTTCTTAAATGGAGAATTTTCTCTTGGACATTTTTTCACAGATCTTTTTTTTTTACTCCTCACAGAAAGTACAGTTTTGTAACTACCATAAATGTAGATGTTTGAGTATTCACACTGCTGCAGTCATTACACTTGGGTTATCCTGCCATCAGGCGGTCCCATAGTCGGCCAGAGTTCCAAAGTCTTGGCCCGGCGTCAGTTGCTGTCGCTTCTTCCCTGACGTCAGAGCACCATTTTCTTCAGTTTTTCTTACCCCAGATGTCAGGTGCCCCCGAGTAGGCAGGCAATACATATTGCTAATCAAAAATACATATATATAAAATAAAAACAATACCTTCAGTTACAAGCAAATACACCACACAGGTTGTATAGGATAGAAAGGTATGGGTAAGTCCATCTAGTTCAGAGGGGATGGAGGGAGGGTAACCTGGACAGCAGCAGTGTGAACACTCAAACATCTACATTTATGGTAGGTACAAAACTGTACTATGTGCATCGTGTTACACTGCTGCAGTCATTACACTTGGGTAAAATCCCAAAGCTAAGGTTGGGTGGCTGGTCTATAAAGAGTTACGATTGGCTATGAGGCCCTGCAGAACTGCAGTGGCAAATCCTGCTCTGGATTTAGAGTAAAGAGGCAGGTGGTAATGCTTGGTAAAGGTGTGCACTGAACTCCAAGTTGCAGCCTCCAAAATTTCCTTGGTATGTACTCCTCTGAGAAAGGCTGTTGAAGTGGCTGTTGCCCTGGTGGAATGTGGCCTAATGTTATCTGGGACTGATTTTCCATGCTGTGTGTAGCAGTACCGAATACAGTGTCCTATCCATTTGATTATAGTCTGCTTTGAGATAGCCTTGCCTTGTGATCCTGCAGCATATGCTACAAACAGTTGCTCAGTTTTCCTGAAAGCTTTTGTTTTGTCAAAGTAGAAGCGTAGCTGCCTGTGTATGTCCAAAGAATGCAGAAGTTTCTCCCCTTTATTCTGGGGATTTGGATAAAAAGTTGGCAAATGGATGGTTTGGTTAAGAGCCACACTAGATACCACCTTTGGCATAAAGGTAGGGTTTGTCCTTAAAGATACCCTGTCCTGATGAAATATTATAAAAGGTTCCACTGCCATTAATGCCTGTAGCTCTGAGACTCTTTGTGCTGAAGTTACTGCCATGAGCAGAGCTGTTTTCCATGATAAAAATTTTACATCAGCTGCATTGGCTGGCTCAAAAGGTGGTAGGGTCAGTTTTTCCAAAACAAAATCGAGGTCCCAAGTTGGTGTTGGTGCTCTCTGGGGCAAGCCCCTCTGAGGTATTGATTTAGCAAGGGATGAGAGAATAAAGGAGGATCCGTGTTGTAATGTGCTGAAATGGCAGAGGCGTAGATCTTAATTGATGAGAAGGATAGGCCTCTGTCCAGCATCTCAGTTAAGTATTGTAAAATCTGAGGAATGTTTGGAACAAGAGGGTCAAGGCTTTGAGCCTGGTTCCAGGCGCAGAATCCCTTCCATTTTTCTGAGTAAGCTTTCCTGGTGCTAGGCCTCCTGGCCTCCAAAATGACATCCATAACAGCTTTAGAGAGAGGTGTTGCCTGTGTGACTAATGTATCTGCCATGCAGCCAGGTTTAGGGTTTTGAGCTGACAGTACAGGATCTGATTGTTTTGTTGAGTCAGAAGGTGTGGAATTTGAGGCAAAATCCATGGTGGGCCTTGAGCCAGGTTCCTTAAGATAGGGTACCAGTGCTGGCGTGGCCAGTCTGGAGCAATCAGGATCATCTGTGTTTTTTCTTGTCTGGCTTTTAGGAGTACCTTTGAAAGGAGAGGCAGTGGCGGGAAGGCATAAACTTTTAGGTTTTTCCAGCTGAAGAAAAGAGCATCCACTTTCCACGCTTGTTTGTGATAAGTCCTTGTGCAGAATTTTTGTAGTTGGCAATTCAGTGGGGAGGCAAAAAGATCTATGTCTGAGCATCCCCATTTTTGCGTTACCATGCTGAATATTTGTGAATTCAATTTCCATTCGTGAGGGTCCATGATATTTCTGCTTAGATCGTCTGCCAGAGTATTTTTCTTTTCTGGCAGGAATTGTGCTTGCAGGTGAACATGATACGTTAGAGTTGTGTTCCACAAGGTCATGGCTTGCCTGCATAGGGGATAAGAATGAGTGCCCCCTTGCTTATTTATGTACCACATTACACCTTCGGCAAAAGTAGTGCAAAGCAAAATCAAAACGTCTTTTTATAGTGCGTTTGTTAAATCTAGCACAAAACCGACAACTAGTGACATCGTGATCAGGGCCTAGGCATGGTATACAGTAAGAGTGTAAGTCCTTATGAGGTATTTGCTTCCCACAAGAAATACAATTATTAACTTTTTCTGACATCGGTCTGAGGCAAGTAAAAAGTTTCCCCAATGGGGTACTTAGCTTTATTGAAGACTTCGGATCTGAAATTCAACTTCGAAAATCTCAGGAGTTGGCTGACCTGCACTTGCGAACTGCTTCTGCTTCGGGCACCGCGCAGCAAGAAAGACTGAAGAAAATGGCATCGGATGCATCTTATATACCCCTGGCGCCCTAACGTCAGGGAAGAAGCGACAGCAACTGACGCCGGACCAAGACTTTGGAACTCTGGCCAACTACGGGACCGCCTGACAGCAGGATAACCCAAATTGCTTGTTTATGTACCACATTACTGTGGTGTTGTCTGTCTTTAGTAATAATTGTCCTGGATGTAGAAGGTCCTTGAAAGCTGTTAGCATTTTGAACAGCCAACATCTCTTTTTAATTGATTTGAAGATGCATCTGGTCTGTGGTCCACTTGCCCTGAATGCATTTTCCTGCCATGTGTGCTCCCCAGGCATAATCTGAAGCATCTGTTGTTAGAGTTTGCCTGGCTGTGGTTTGGAAAAGGCTGACCCTTGTTTAGTCGACATGTCTGTGCCCACCATCAAAACTCCTGTTGTAGGGAGGGAATCATTGGTATTACTGCTTTTAAACTGTGAGAGTGTTGAGTCCAAACACTTTTTAGGTACCATTGTAATTTCCTCATATGCAGTCTGGCATATGGTATTAGTAGTATGCAGGATGCCATGAATCCCAGGGCCTGCAGAATTTTTCTTGCAGGGAGATGGGACTTTTTTGCCAGTAATTGAAAATATTGAGTTAGTTGAACTTGTTTGTCTGGCGTGAGGTAAGCCATCTGGGCCGTTGTATTTAAGCTGGCACCCAGGAATATAATCTGATGCGGCACCCAGGAATATAATCTGATGCGAGGGCACTAGCTTTGACTTCTTTTCATTTACTGTGTACCCTAAAGAAATTAGCAACCTTTTTACAAACGCCAGATGCTGTACAAGAATATAATTAGTCTCTGCTTGAATGAGGCAGTCATCCAGGTATGGATATATTTGAATTCCTTTTTGTCTGCAAAATGCAATTACTGGTGCCAGGCACTTTGTGAAGACCCTGGGCGCAGTAGATAAGCCAAAGGGCAGTGCAGAGAATTGGTAGTGCATTGTACCAGCTTTGAATCTGAGTATCTTCTGCAATTTTGTCTGATAGGGACATGCAGGTATGCCTCTGAGGTCCAGAGTAACAAGCCAAGCCTTCTTACCCAGCATGGGTAGGAAGCTGCTGTAATGTCAACATTTTGAATTTCGGAGTATCCAGGTAAGTATTCAGAATTGAAAGTTCTAGTATGGGCCTCCAGGCTTTGTCCTTTCTGGGGACCAGGAATAGTCTTGAGTAAAATCCTTGTCCTTGTTGTGGTACTTTTTGAGTAGCTTTCATGTCCATGAGGTCTGAAATTTGTTTTTGTGCCTCTGCCCATTGATTTTGTGGCAGGTCTGGCATTCCTTTTAGCCTTGGTAAAGTATGAACGTGGAACCTGTAACCTTGAGACACAATATTCAGAACCCATTTGTCTTGGGTGATTGTTTGCCAGTTTTGAGAAAAAAGTGCTAGTTTTCCCCCTAAGGGGGCTTTCAAAAGGGACATGCTTGGCGTACGAAGGGGAAAGTCATTGTGACTGTTTCCTGTAAGGTTGAGACTTGTCCTCACCTCCTATTGGGGTTGAGGTGCCCCACTGTCGTTGCCTGTTTGAGGCTTGGGGTTGAGATCTGCATCTTGGGCATCTGTATCTGCCTCTCTGTGGCCTGTCTGACACTGGAAAGGACCAATTCTTTGTTGGCCAATTTCTGCTAAACCGAGGTGGCTGTACCTGTAAGAAATCCTTGACTGTTTGCATAGATTTAGCTTTATCCTCCATTTTCTTTAACACCTCTTCTGCCTTAACACCAAACAAGGTATCATGCTGTAAAGGAGCATCAAATAATTTTGCCTTATCATGATCAGGTAAACTGTTCTTTTAACCAAGCATGTCTTCGAATCACAGAACCTGTAACTGCGGCTCTACAAGAGGCCTCTAAAGAATCAAAACCACATTGCAGAGTAAGTTTTCCCACCTGTTCAACTGCATGCAATAAATCCTGCATTTCTTTACAATCAGGAGCTTCTGAGCTTGCAAGCATTTTCTGTTTTAACTGAGCCATTAAATATTGTTGGTACTTAAGCATGTGAAACTGGCAATTTAAAGCTCTTACTGCTAAAGTTGCAGAAGTGTATACTTTTTCCCCCCATCTATCCAAAGCTCTGGAATCTCTGTCAGAGGGTACTGGATTTTTTGCAATAGAAGCCTTAACCCCTTTTGGACCCTGGGAAATAGTTTCTGGATCAGCAGAAGGGTTTTTGTAAAGAAACTTGTGAGAGTCAGGGGCTCTTAATACCTATCTGGCTTAGCTGGAGCAGGGGGCAAAGAATCAGGAGATAGGCTGGATTCAGAGAACACATCATCCACAATACCTAGCAAAGGCGGAATAGCCAGGGGCCTGTGCTGAGGCAATAAAAGGAAATCCCTGAGCCTTTTCTTGAATTCTGAGTAATCCTGACTTTCCCAATGTAAATGCTCCCTCATGGTATGTAAAGTTTC
This sequence comes from Protopterus annectens, assembly GCF_019279795.1. Lineage (NCBI taxonomy): Eukaryota > Metazoa > Chordata > Ceratodontiformes > Protopteridae > Protopterus > Protopterus annectens. The sequence continues at coordinate 1,503,064,125 of NC_056746.1, read as the reverse complement.
CCCAAAAGAATAATCCTCAGGAGGAGAGGCTGAAGGGATAGATTCTTCAGCATCAGAGTCCACATAGGGGGGGTAGAGAGTATCCCCGGTCTGAAGAGGAATCAGAGGAAATGGAAACCTGATCAGAGGAATCATAGTCTGTATCCTGCGTAGGTCTTTTCTCAGGAGGGGGATGGGAACCTCTGATTAGGGTAATGAGGTCTTCGGCCATTTTAAGCATCTTTTTCTTAGGCATGGAGGACTGTCCAGGAGAATGCTATACTTGTTTCTTTGTCTTTAATGGTACCTTTGTCTTGGCTGTTGCTTTAATGGTAAGTTGTGAAGGTCTGAAAACACCCTCAGAAGCCGATGCCTGCTCAGCGGCTCCAGACCCATCTGAGGGATTAGTTTCCGTAGGCCCAATACCTTGAGTTTCCAGAGGCCTAGATCTCTCCACGTGGGAGTCTAACAGGCTTGTGGCTCTGAGGTAGCGGGTGTCAGGGGCTGCGAAAGTGCCTCACTGAGAACCGGCAACTGGCCTAGAAGAGGTTTTGTCATTGGTTTTGGACCTCAGATGCCTGTCTTTATCCTTGTCTTTGCGTTTTTTCGGTATTGAGGTCGTCGGTTGATTCGACGGCATAATATAATTGAACCTTCGGCCAAAGTAGTGCAAAGCAAAATCAAAACGTCTTTTTATAGTGCATTTGTTAAATCTAGCAAAAAACTGACAACTAGTGACGTCGTGATCAGGGCCTAGGCATGGAATACAGTAAGAATGGAAGTCCTTATGAGGTATTTGCTTCCCACAAGAAATACAATTATTAACTTTTTCTGACATCGGTCTGAGGCAAGAAAAAAGTTCCCCCAACGAGGTACTTAGCTTTATTGAAGACTTCGGATCTGAAATTCGACTTTGAAAATCTCAGGAGTTGGCCGACCGGCACTTGCGAACTGCTTCTGCTTCGGGCACCGTGCGACAAGAAAGACTGAAGAAAATGACGTCGGATGCATCTTATATACCCCTGGCGCTCTGACGTCAGGGAAGAAGCGACAGCAACAGACGCCGGACCAAGACTTTGGAATTCTGGACGACTACGGGACCGCCTGACGGCAGGATAACCCCAGTGTAACACGATGAACATCTGAACTCGAGAAGAAAACAGTTTGTTGGAGATGTAAACTAGATCTAAAGGATGACTGGCAGCACATGTTTTTTGATTGTGTCATGTTTAAATCTTATTGGGAGGAAATATATTTTTTTTACCGTCTATTTTTGGATAATTTTTCTTTAACCAAATCTTTGGTTTTACTTAATGTTCCTATACGCTTGCTACGAAACTAAAATACCCAATTTTATGAAGCATGCTATCAACAGCAAGTAAAATTATAACAAGAAATAAGAAATGCGATTCTTCTCCCTCTTTTAACAAATTTTCCAATATTATGAATGAGGTATGTTATTTGGAACGGATGACTTTCAAATCAAGAACTACCAGAATAACATCCACATATAATTCTTGGATGAAACTAAAAGAAATGAAAGAATAGCTGAACTGTCATTAATTAGAAATGTATTAGCTGTTTTTATATAATAGGCACCTTTTTGTAAATAGTTATTGGTTGATGAGTTTTGTTCCTTAACCTTTTTTATATTTGTTTATTAATTTAATCTAAACCAGCAAGAGTTCTTCACCGATGACCACCACTTCATGAAACTACTGTTTTTCCATTGGGTCTCTTATTCCACTAAAAAGCACAGAAAACCTACTGTCCCAGTCTTTAGCAATGTATTAATATACACAAGACCAGCACTAGCATCATCTAAAGTGTTGGATCATTACTGGATATGTAGTTAAAAGGTTGTAAGTAGAATACTGCAGTGTTTTTAATTTACACACATCCAAATGTGCCATTTCCTTCTGGCAGTTAGCACAGGGGATTAAGACTCCGTGCTATTGGTGACTTTACTCCTTATACTCCTGGGTACAGGGTTTGAATACTTTCACCTTCAGTTGCCTACTACGCAACGCAGAACAAGTCACTTAACCAGACAGTACTCCTGAGTTGCCCATGAAAAGGGATGCTTGTGTTCAATGAGCTACTCTGATTAACAAAAAATTATATATATATATATATATATATATATATATATATAAAACAACAAAACATGTGTGCAGGAACTTGTGCAATTGTGTGACAAGAGATGGTTAAAAAAAATAAATAAATAAAAATAACGTTATTCACAAACCAGAAGAGACTTTGAGAAGCCTCATGCAACTACAGAGAGTATGTAATTAAAGTTAAGTTCAATTTGAGAGACTGTTAGCAGACTCAAAGGCAGAAGCCAAAAGTGAATATGTGCAGATGGAAGCAGGATGATTCAACCCCACTGCAATTGTATATACTTTCATGTTTAAATTTACATTTACAGTCTCTGGAAGTAGCTTGTGGAAAGTTTGACCCTGGATTATTTGACTCCAGTTATATAAAAAAAAATTAAGTTTTATAAAAGCATTTTATTGCTTAATATTTCAAACATGATTTTTTTCAGATGAAATTAATACATTTAACTATTTTATATGTAAAGGTTAACCTATTTAACACATTATTTAATTTGTAAATATAATTTAATTAACAGTGTTTAATAACTTTAAAATCAATATTTAACACTGCAAACATTAATATTTTAAATTAACATTAATATTATATGCATTTCACATGCAAATGTTTTAAATAGTTATATATCCTCAGGACTTTTTTTTTGAGGTAATCTTTGACATCTTCTCAGTAATTCTGTGGATGCACAAGCTGTATATAACTTTTTTCTTTATGTCAAAATGTCTGTGGTTTATTTTTTTCTTGCCTTGCCATTTCAATGGGCTCGAGCCATCCCATATCCATGCAGACAATGTAATAATTTCAGATATTACAATGTTTGTTAACCAAGGTAGAAAACTGATGCAAATATGGCCAATTTCAGGTTCAGCCTGGGGCCACATATTCCAAAAAATATACTCTATTTGTACTTGTAAAATTATAAGTGAATATTAACTAACAAAGTTCCAATATAAAAAACAGAAAAAAATGTTAAAATACATGATTACAAAATATCCATAAAAGAAAAGTGCAGTTGATGAAGGCTATATGTTGTAGCCGAAAGCGCTAAATCTGGTTGCAGTAATAAAAAAGACATTTGGATTTCCTAAGCGGCTTGGCAATTGTGCTAATTTATGGTGTTCACACTTTAGAAAGTACAGTTGTGTACACTTACCATAAATGTAGATGTTAAGAGTGTATTCACTGTTGCAGTCATTACATTTGGGTAATCTGCTGGCAGGTTGCCCTCAGTCGGCCTGAATTCGTCTTGGGTTCTGCGTCAGTTGCTGTCTCCTCTTTCATGACGTCCAGTCATCAGGGGTATAAAACATACAAAGCAAATACACCACATAGGCTGTAGAAGATAGAGAAGGAAAGATAAACTTCAGAATGACAGGGGGATGGCGGGAGGGTAACCTGGACTGCAACAGTGAATACACTCGAACATCTACATTTATGGTAAGTGTACACAACTGTACTATGTTCTTCGTGCTTCACTGTTGCAGTCATTACATTTGGGTAGAATCCCAAAGCTATGGTTGGGGAGCTGGAGCTAAACAGCATTAGGAGCGGCTATAAAGTAGAGAGGCAAATGATAATGCTTGTAAAGGTGTGAAAAGAACTCCAAGTATCAGCCTCTAGAATGTCTTTGGTTGGTACTCCCCTTAGAAAAGCTGCTGAAGTAGCTGCAGCCCTGGTGGAATGAGACCTAATGCCCTTGGGCACAGGTTTACCATGGTGTAAGTAGCAGAAATGGATGCAGTGGCTTACCCACTTAGTAACTGTCTGCTTTGAAATAGCCTTGCTCTCTGATCCTGCAGCATATGTCACTAGTAATTGCTCAGTTTTTCTTAGAGCTTTAGTCCTGCTTAAGTAGAATCTTCGCTGGCTGTGTACATCCAAGGAATGCAGAATTCTCTCCCCCTTGTTCTGCGGACTTGGATAAAATGTTGGCAGACGAATTGTTTGGTTAAGAGCCACACTGGAAACCACCTTAGGCATAAAAGTAGGATTTGTCCTCAGAGATACCCTGTCTGGGTAAAATATGATAAAAGGTTCTATAATCATGAGGGCCTGTAGCTCTGAAACTCTTCTTGCTGAAGTAATTGCTAGTAGCAGAGCTGTTTTCCATAAGAACTTTATATCAGCAGTAGCAGCTGGTTCAAATGGAGGCAGGGTGAGCTTTTCCAACACATAATTGAGGTCCCATGCAGGCAATGGTGATCTTCTAGGAGACCTTAAATTTTTGGCTCCTCTAAGATGCTACTTTAGTAAAGGATGAGAAAAGATTGGTGGCACTGTATTGCAATGAGCCGAAATGGCAGAGGAATGGATTTTAATTGATGAGAAGGATAGGCCTTTGTCAAGCATCTCAGTTAAGTATTGCAATATCTGAGGAATATTTGGTTTTGCTGTACCAGTTCCTTGTGCTTGATTCCAAGCACAGAATCTCTTCCATTTGTCAGCATAAGATTTTCTAGTACTAGGCCTTCTGGCTTCCAAAATAACATCCATCACAGCTTTACTGAGAGCTGTTGTTTGTATGACTACCTGATCAGTCATGCTGCCAGGTTCAGAGTCTGTAGTTGATTGTGCAGGATCCGATTGTTTAGCTAGGACAGTAGTTGTGGTCTTTGAGGCAAGGTCCAAGCTGGGTATTGAGACAAGTTCCTTAGGATTGGGTACCAGTATTGGCGGGGCCAGTCCGGGGCAATTAGTATCATCTTTGGTTTCTCTTGTCTGACTTTTAGGAGAACTTGGGGAGAAGAGGCAGAGGAGGAAAGGCGTAAACTGATAGGTTTTTCTAACTGAAGGATAGGGCGTCCACTTTCCATGCTTGTCTGTGATACGTTTTTGTGCAGAATCTTTTCAATTGATAATTTTGAGGAGAGGCAAATAGATCTATGTCTGGGCTCCCCATTTCTCTGTTATCATGCTGAAGATTTGTGGATTTAGTTTCCACTCGTCAGGATCCACAAGGTTTCTGCTTAAATAGTCTGCCAGAGTGTTTTGTTTTCCTGGCAGGAATTGAGCTTGAAGATGTATTTGGTAGGTCAAAGCTGTGTTCCACAGTGCCATTGCTAATCTGCAAAGGGGGTATGAGTGTGTGCCTCCTTGCTCGTTTATATACCACATGACTGTGGTGTTGTCCATCTTTATCAGTAGTTGTCCTGGATGAAGTAAGACCTTGAAGGTTGTTAGGGCATTTTGAACAGCTAGCATCTCTTTCTGGTTGATATGCAGATGCATTTGCTTTGGTGACCATATGCCTTGAATGCATCTTCCTGCCTTGTGGGCCCCCAAGCATAATCTGATGGGACTGTTATGGTTCGGCTGGCAGGGGATAGAGTGAATGGCCATCCCATGTTTTGGTGACACGCCTTTGCCCACCATAGAAACTCCTGTTGCAGGCAGGGAATGAGAGGAATCGTTTCCAGACTGTGAGAATGTTGACTCCATAAACTTTTTAGGTACCATTCAAGTTTCCTCATATGTAGACTTGCATATGGAATCAGTAGGATGCAGGATGCCATGAAGCCCACAGCCTGCAGAATTTGTCTTGCAGAAGACTGGGTTTTTGTTGCCATCAGTTTGAAGTAAGTAGTCAGTTGCTTTTGCTTGTCTGGCATGAGGTAAGCCATCTGGGCAGTTGTATTCAAGCTTGCACCCAGGAATGTTACCTTTTGAGAGGGTACCAGTTGTGATTTCTTTTCGTTTATTGTGTACCCTAGGCATGTTAGAAGCCTTTTCACAAATGCCAGGTGTAGAAGAAGACTGTCCTTGTTCTCTGCTTGAGACAGTCGTCCAAGTAAGGATATATTTGTATACTTCTTTTGTCTGCAAAATGCAATTACTGGTGCCAGGCAGTTTTTGTAAAGACCCTGGGTGCAGTAGATAAGCCAAAGGGCAGTGCAGAGAATTGGTAATACATTAAGCCAGCCTTGAATCTCAGGTATCTTCTGCACGACTGTCTTATTGGGACATGCAGGTAATGCCTCTTTTAGGTCTAAAGTCACCAGCCAAGCATTCCTGCCCAGCATGGGCAGAAGCTGCTGCAAAGTCAGCATTTTGAATTTTGGAATGTCCAGGTATGTGTTCAAAATCGATAAATCTAGTATTGGCTGCCAGGCCTTGTCCTTTCTGGGTACCAAGAACAGTCGAGTAAAAGCCTTGTCCTTTTTCCTGTTCTGGTACTGTCTGAATGGCCCCCATATCCATGAGGGACATAACCTGTTTTTGTGCCTCTGCCCATTGATTTTTTGGCAGATCTGGCCATCCATTTGCCATTGGCAGAGTGTGGAAATGGAATCTATATCCCTGTGATACAATGTTTAGTACCCACTTGTCCTGGGTTATTAACTGCCAATTTTGAGCAAAAAGTGCTAATTTTCCCCCCATGGGTGCTGCCAAAATATAAGTGCTTGATGTAGGCAGAGGGAAGTAATTGGGATTGCTTTCTGTAGGTTTGCGCGTTATCTCCTCCAGATTTGGAGGTGGAAGCGCCCCATTGCTTTGACCTCTATGAATCTTGAGCCTGGTATCTGGTACACTTAGGGCGTCTGGATTTGCCCTTTTGAGCTCTGTCTGACACAGGAAAGGACCAATTTTTTTTGTTGGCCAGTGTCTACTGAATCTTGGTGGCTGCACTTGTAAGAAGTCTTTAACAGTTTGCATAGACTTAGCTTTGTCTTCCATTTTCTTTAAAACCTCTTCTGCCTTAATACCAAACAGAGAATCATGCTGTAAAGGTGCATCTAGCAATTTAGCTTTAACATGATCAGGCAAATTTTGTTCCTTTAACCAGGCATGCCTCCTCACAGATGCAGTTAACTGCGGCCCTGCAGGAGGCCTCTAAGGAATCAAAACCACAGTATGCTTTCTAACTTGTTCAGCTGCATGCAATAATTCCTACAATTCTTTATTTTCTGCACATTCTGAAATCAACATCATTTTCTGTTTCAGCAATCCCATAACATGTTGATGGTACTTAAGCATACGAAATTGACAGTTTAAGGCCCTGATTGCCAAGGCTGCAGATGTATAAACCTTTTTTCCCCATCTGTCCATTGCCCTTGAATCTCTGTCAGAGGGGGTAGGATTTTTTGCTGTTGAGGCCTTAACTTACTTTGGACCCTGTGAAATAGTTTTAGATCAGCAGTGGGGTTTCTAAATAAAAATTTATGCGAGTCAGGGACCCTATAATATCTGTCCGGCTTTACTGGGTTGCTGGAAGTAAGGAGTCAGGGGTCAAGCTTGACTCCAAAAACACATCATCCACAATGTCTAAAACAGGGGGAATGGCTAAAGGCCTGTGCTGAGGGAGTAGAAGGAAATCCCTGAACATCTTTTTTGATTCTGAGAAGTCTTGACTCTCCCAGTGAAAATGTTCCCTCAAAGTATGCAAGGTTTCTCCAAATGAATAATCTTCAGGAGGAGATGCAGATGGAATAGATTCCTCCGCATCAGAATCCTCATAGGGAGGTATAGATAATTCCTGATCAGAAGAGGAATCACAGAAACCTGATCTGAAGATTCATAATCAGTATCTTGCCTAGGCCTCTTATCAGGAGGGGGATGGGTACCCCTGATCAAGGTAATAAGGTCTTCAGCCATTCTGATCATCTGTTTTTAGGCATAGAGGCCTGTGCATGTGGCTCATGCGTCAGTTTTTTAGTTTTAGAAGCTGTTTTTGTGTCTTTGGTTTTGCAGCTGTCGGTTTGATATACAAATGTTGAGGTCTGAATACACCCTCAGAAGCCGGTGCCTGCTCAGCGGCTCTGGACCCATCCGAGGGAGATACATCCATCGGTCCAATACCTTGTGTATCTTGTGGCATACCAGACTCCACATGGGTGTCAGTAAAGGCCTGCGACTCGAAGGTAGCAGGTATCAGGGGCTGCAAAAGCGCCTCACTGAGTACCGGCGACTGGCTTAGGAGAAGCTTCATCGGTTTTGGATCTCGACTGCCTTTCTCTGTCCTTTTCCTTGCATTTTTTATGTACTCCGGTAGTTGGATTGCTATCTGACGACATTTCTGGGTAGTTAAATCTGTTTCCAAAATACTTTGACGCAAAAATATACCGACGCTTAATAGTGCATTGGTTAAATCTAGCACAAAACTGACAGCCAGGCACGTTGTGATCAGGGCCTAGGCAAGGAATACAGTATAAATGGAAATCCTTACTTAGCTTTAATGAAGACTTCAGTTCTGAAACTCAAACTCGAATATTTCAGTAGTCGGCCGACAGGCACTTGCAAAATGCTTCTGCTTCAGGCACCGTGCGGCAAGAAAGACTGGTGAAAATGGTGTCGGCTGCATGTTTTATACCCCTGACGACCTGGAAGAGGAGACAGCAACTGACGCAGGCCCCAAGACTTTGGAATTCAGGCCAACTGAGGGCAACCTGCCAGCAGATTACCCACATGTAAGGACTGCAACAGTGAAACACGAAGAACATCATGCTGGTAACAGGAGAAGCAGCAGTGTGAGGCATTCAGTGTTTTTTTAACCTCGTAAGGAAGGAGGGGAAGTTGACTATTAACTTTTGCATGTTTCCAAAACTTAAGTAACAAGGAAGCCTGACTGTTTAAATCCTGAAATCTGAAGTAGCTAATGCATTTTCGTCATCAACTTATCAAAAGCCTTTCCCATCCTTGTCAGAGGGAAAAAAATTAACATCAGTTTAGAGGAATCTGTTTTAGAGAAAATTACTACTGATCCACTGATGGGATTAAAACAAATGAGTCGGAGGCATCCTGTACAACCTTGCCAGACTTCCTGGGGTATTAGAGGTTGACTATTAGGCAAATTAGAAGCAGTAAGAAAAATATTCTTTAAAGGAGGCAAAATAGAAGGTATACCTGCAGATTTAGGCATATCCAAATGTGAAAAAAATCCATTTTAATAATAAATTTTCTTTGACATAAGAATTTCATTTTATTCCCATTAAAACCTCCTTTTTGATGGTCTCAGAAAAATATATTCTTCAAAAGGGCAATCTGAAACTAACTTTCCTCATATTGAGAAAGTTCAGACTGAAGAAATTGCAGAGATCAAACCATCCCTTACAATGGTTGCTCTTCTGACTGAAAATCAAACACAAAAGGACAGGGAAATAATTTCTTTGCTTGCCTGGAGAAGTAATGAGCTCCTTAGCAAATCCCAGTAAATCTTCACTGTCCAGAGACAGAGAAATTGACTGCAAAGTTTTGTCACCATGTTCACTTTTCCTAGGAAACTCCCTGGAAATTTTCTAATCCTTGATAGGCATACTTGTACCAGATTTAGATACCCCAATTCCTGGCTGAGTGAAGAACCTTCACCCCCCCCCCCCCCCGAGATGAGTGATTTTCCACAGCCCACCAAAACTACTCCTACAACTACAGAGGATGGGGCTTATCCACTGATATTTGGTGGCTGCAGATGCAACAGAGGACTGCAGGAAAAAGCAACAGTCTGTGGAACAAAAAAGCAGCCACAGTAGAGCCACCCACCATTGACCAAGCTAAATTAGGAGCCGACTGGATAGCCAAAGACTCCCTAACAACCTTTTTCTCTTGCAGACTACAGGAAGAGAAAACTAAACTGGTTGTTGCTCCATGGGTATGGGAACGAGACCTTGAAGGCAGACAGTGGAGCCTGTACAAGTCTGAAAAAGCAAATTAGAATACAAGGGGTACCAGAGGCAAGTAAGCCACTGACAATCCCTCCACAAGCACAGTATCGTGCTCCAAATATACACAACACAAAGCAAATAGGTTCCTAGCAAACACAAACACACTATTCCAGTCAAAAAGTTTCTCAGGAAAACAGATTTTGTGGAAGATTTTAGCCTGCAGTTAATTATCTGCTCAGCCTTGAAGACTTACTAGCCAATTGACAGCTCCAGGAGGCAGGTGAAGAGCATTCTTCAGTGGGGAAAAAGCCGAGGATATTCATGCTCTGTCTTTACATGGGCTCCTCTTGAGCTCTTGACAGTGTGTGTGGAAGGTGCATTCAACGTTTGAAAGCTAGCCAGTCTCAAGGGTAGACCCAAACTGTCTATGCTTGCAACAGTGATCTGTGCTGATCATTAGTATATACTACCATGCGTCAGAAATTAAAAAAAAAAATGGCAAGAAAAATAAGAAATTAACAAAATAAGAAAACTGAAAAGTACAAAAAAAAAGGAACATGAGTGAGAGGGGGAGAGATATTGAAGAAAGAGGAAAAAAGTACAGTTGTGTACACTTAACCATAAATGTAGATGTTCAAGTGTATTCACTGTTGTAGTCATCACATTTGGGTTATCTGCCTACAGGTAGCTCAAAAAGTACAGTTGTGTACACTTACCATAAATGTAGATGTTCGAGTGCATTCACTGTTTTAGTCATCACATTTGGGTTATCTGCCTGCAGGTAGCCCCAGAAACGTTCTGAATACCAGAGTCTTCGGATTTCTGCATTGGATGCTGTCGCTTTTTCCTTGACGTCTGGTCGCCAGGAGTATAAAACATGCAGCCGACGCCATTACATCAGTTTTTCTTGCCCCAGATGTCAGGTGCCCCCACAACAGGAAGCAATTATAATGTATGGTACACCCCCATCAAAAAGCAAATACACACAAAAAAATAAATATACGAAGAAGGAAAGGTAGAGCCAGGAGAAGTCAGGGGGCTGGAGGGAGGGTAACCAGGACTGCAACAGTGAATACACTTGAACATCTACTTTTATGGTAAGTGTACACAGCTGTACTATGTTCTTCGTGTTTCACTGTTGCAGTCATCACATTTGAGTTGATTCCCAAAGCTAAGGAAGGGAGGAGGTAGTTAAAGAGCATTAGGGCCAGCTATTAAGCCCTGCAAAACTACAGTGGCAAATCCAGCTCTGGATTTAGAAAAGCTAGGCATGTGGTAATACTTGAAGGTATGTACAGAGCTCCAGGTAGCAGCTTCTAGGATGTCCCTGGTAGGGACTCCCCTGAGAAGAGGTAGATGCAGCCCTGGTGGAATGTGATCTTATCCCCTGTGGGGTAGGTTTTCCATGGTGCTTGTAGCAGAAATTAATGCAATGGGCTATCCATTTGGAAATGGTTTGCTTTGAAATGGCCTTCCCCTCTGCCCGTGCAGCAAAGCCAACTAGCAGCTGTTCAGATTTTCTGAGAGGCTTAGTCCTGTCCAAATAGAATCTAAGTTGTCTGTGCACGTCCAGAGAGTGCAGTATTCGTTCCCCTTTGTTTTGTGGATTAGGGAAAAAAGTAGGCAAATGAATGGACTGATTTAGGGCCACACTAGACACCACCTTGGGCATAAAGGAAGGATAAGTCCTGAGGGAAACCCTGTCCGCATGGAAGATAATGAAGGGTTCCACTGCCATGAGGGCCTGTAATTCAGACACTCTTCTTGCTGAAGTGATGGCTAGAAGGAAGGCTGTTTTCCAAGAAAGGAATTTCAACTCTGCTGTTGCAGCTGGCTCAAAGGGGGGGGAAGAGTGAGTTTTTCCAATACAAAGTTAAGGTCCCAGGCTGGAGTGGGAGCTCTCCTGGGGGGGGGGGTAGTCTTAAATTTTTGGCCCCCTAAGGAATTGTTTTAGCAAGGGGTGAGAGAAGAGGGGTGGCTCAGTATTATAATGTGCGGAAATGGCAGAGGCATGAATTTTAATTGACAAGAAGGATAGGCCCTCGTGGAGCATTTCTGTTATGTATTCTAGAATATGAGGTAACCTGGGCACTGTTGTGCCCATCCCCTGAGCCTGGCTCCAGGAACAGTTTTTTTTCCACTTTTCAGCATAGGATTTTCTAGTACCAGGCCTCCTTGCCTCCAGAATGACATCCAGCACCTGCTTACTGAGGGATGCTAGAGAAGAGCTCAAGGAATTAGCCAGGCTGCAAGGTTCAGGGTTTGAAGATAAGGGTTCAGAATCTGGCCCGCCTGCTGGGACAGCAGGGAAGAGGTCTGAGGCAGGTGCCATGGTTGTAGCAGTGTCATACTGCGCAAGAGAGGGTACCAGTGCTGTCGTGGCCAGTCTAGTGCAATAGGTATTGTCCTTGGCTTGTCCTGTTTGATCTTTAGTAGAACCTTCGAGAGGAGAGGCAGAGGGGGAAAGGCATAAACCGAGAGGCTTTCCCAGGTATAGCACAGGGCATCCACTTTCCAAGCTTGACTGTGCGGAGTTCTTGTGCAGAATTTGTTCAACTGGTAGTTCTGAGGGGAGGCAAACAGGTCTACCTCTGGAGTCCCCCATTTGTTCAAGAAGTTGAATATTTTGGGTTTTAGTTTCCATTCATATGGGTCCATGAGATTTCTGCTTAAGTCGTCTGCCAGTGAATTTAGTTTGCCTGGCAGGAATTGTGCTTGTAGGTGTACTTGGCAGCTCAAGGCTGTGTTCCACAGAGCCATGGCTAGTCTGCAGAGAGGGTATGAGTGGGTTCCCCCCCTGCTTGTTTATGTACCACATAACTGTGGTGTTGTCTGTCTTTACCAATAGTTGTCCTAGAAGAAAATTAGAAGTTATGTACTCACCATAACGTTCCATCTGAGTAGGTGTATTCATTTGTCTGCAACCTGTGGGTTATGGATCCGATATCGGATCCGAACCGGCATGGTTTTCCAGCTATGGATCCAAGCTCTCAGCTCCTCCCCTCACCCATAATGCCCTGCTCTACCCTCATGACCTCAGATCGAGTTTGCCAAAGCAACAATACCCTAAAAAGGGTAACAAAGAATATGCAGGAAACTGAAAGGCCAGGGGGATAGGAGGGCGGGATGGTTGCAGACAAATGAATACACCTACTCAGATGGAGCGTTATGGTGAGTACATAACTTCTAAATCTGAAGTAGGATATTCATTTGTCTGCAACCTGTGGGACAGAGTCCCCAGCTACCTGAATCTTGGGCGGCCATCATGGAAGGATATTCCGGAGCACCTTGAGCCAAAGGATGCTCTACCCCTAGATGCAAGATCCAACTTATAGTGGGAAATAAGCGTATGAGATGAAGCCCGTGGCTGCTGCACAAATATCATCTAGAGGAATCCTAGCCTTGAAGGCTGCCGAGGTAGATACTGACCGGGTTGAATGGGCATGAACACCCTCGGTGCGGGCCTTCCTGAAGCTTGATAAGCCAATAAAATGCACTGTGAAATCCAGCGGGACAGAGAAACTTTAGAGATTGGCTTGCCCAAATTGAATTTTGCAAAGGAAATAAACAGCTGGTCGGATTGCCTATGACCAGCTGTCCTGTTCAGATAAAATCTAAGTTGCCTGTGAACATCTAGTGAATGTAGCTTATATTCACCTTTGTTTTCATATTTAGGGAAGAAAACAGGGAGGTTAATGGATTGATTGATGTTTGCTTCAGAAGCGATTTTAGGAAGAAAGGACGGTTGGTCCTGAGGGAGACAGTCCGGATGAAATACCAAGTAAGGAGGTTTAGCTGATAAAGCTTGAAGTTCAGAAACTCTCTTGGCTGAAGTAATGGCTACCAAAAGGCTGTCTTGTAGGACAAGAATTTGAGATCCACCGTGGCAGCTGGCTCGAAGGAGGAGCGGTCAAGGCCTGTAGGACCAAAGAAAGGTCCCAAGGAGGAACTGCTTGTTTTATAGGGGCCTGAGAAGAAAAGTACCTTTAAGAAATATTTTACACAATTTGGCTGACATAAGAGGATTAGAGTCATGGCCAATGTGATAGTGAGAAATTGCCGCCAGTTGAACTTTGACTGTGGAACTGCTGGCACCATCGTTAAAGAGAGTGGTTAGAAAGTCAAGCACTAAAGGGAGAGGAACCGTGAAGGGATTCAGGCCTTGCCGCCCACAGAGAAAGCGTTTCCATTTGCTTGGTAAACCTTTCTAGTGGATGGTTTATGAGCCGCCACCAAAATAGCCTTTACAGGTGAAGAAATACGGAGTGCTTATCAAGAGTGGAACTGGAGCAGCCAAGCGGTCAGCTTCAGGTTGTCCAGGTTCGGAGGAGGAATGCAGGCTGGATGGGATATCAGATCCGGATGGGATCTAGAATCCAAGGAGGATTCACCGAGTGAGACCTTAGGAAGGGAACCAGATCTGTCGAGGCCAGAATGGAGCAATGAGAATCATTCTGCAACCCACCGAGAGGCTTTCTGAAGAACTTGCAGCATCAGAGGCAAGGGTGGATAGGCATACAGAAGACCGGGTGGCCAAGCATGCACCAGAGCGTCTCTTGGGGTACCTCCGAGGAGGTATGAGCGAAAAACTGTCGCACTTGGTGTTTGAGGAGAAGCAAAAGATCGCATGAAGGGTTCCCCACCGTGCGAATATGCGTTCGCTACTTGACAATTGAGAGACCACTCGTAAGGGGTCAGAATGGTGCGACTGAGCTTGTCCGCTAGGATGTTGGACCGACCGGAATGTGCGTTGCTATTAAGCGATTGGTGGAGATTGCCCATTCCCAAACTCTCATGGCCTCTCGACAAAGAGGGTAAGACCTTGTTCCCCTTGCTTGTTGATGTACCAGACAACAGACATGTTGTCCGATTGAATCGCAATTGTTCCCAAGGGAAGAAAGTCCTGAAGTGCTAGCAGCTAAGAGCACTGCTCTCATCTCTAGAACATTGATATGCAGTAAGGTCTCTGAATCGTTCCACGTGCCTTGGACTGTCCGGCCGCAAAGTGCCCCCCACCCGAGGCGGAGGCGTCCGTGGTCACCGTGGCGAGAGGGAGCACAAAATGGGCGGCCTTTGTGGAGATCCGGGAGTGGAGCCACCACAACAGGGACCGCTTGCAAGCCTTGCTGATCGCTATGGGATGATGCATGGGAGAGCAAGGTATGACCACTGTACTAAGGCGTCCACTGTAGAATGCATATTGAGCCTGGCAAGAGGAAGAAGTGCTATAGCCGAAGCCATGGACCCTAGGGCCCTCAGGACCAACTCCGCTGGAACAGAACTTGAATGGAGAATGGCCCGCACCTGGAGCTGCAGATTTAGAACTCTGTCCGCAGTGAGGAAGGCTCGTAAACTCCTTGTGTCTAGCCTGGCCCCTATAAAATCTAAGAGCTGTGTGGGCCAGGTTGGACTTTTGTATTTATTGTGATGCCCAGAAAGGGAGCAAGATGGAGAAAGGAGTCTCGCCAAGAGAAGAAGATGCCTTGTTGGGCGGTAAGAAGCCAGTCGTCCAGGTAGGGAAAGACCTGCACCCCTGAAGCCTCAGGTGGGCCGCTACCACTGCTAGTACTTTGGTGAACACCCTGGGGGCTGTGGTGAGACCAAAGGGAAGGACCCGAACTGGTAGTGACTGGCTCCCAGCGAGCGGAGAAACCTCCTGGGCGCCTGTCCATCAGGATGTGGTAGTGCGTCCTTGAGATCTATCGAGCACATCCAGTGATTTTCTCCCAGAAGGGGAGAATAGATTGCAGAGTGACCATTGAATTTTTCTTTGGGGACTGCCAGATTCAAGAGAGAGAGGTCTAGGATTGGTCTTAGTTCCCCGTCTTTTGGCACTAAAAAGAATCTGGAGTAGAACCCTGATCCGATCTGGTCTGGGGAGCGGGCTGGATGGCTCTTTTCTTTAGCAGATGGCCAATTTCTGCCAAAGCGGCCTCCCGTTGACGGTGGGGCGTCTGGGAGGACTTCAACTTTGGAAGGTGAAGGAAAGGAATGCGATATCCCTGGATATGATTTGGAGAACCCAGCGGTCCGATGTTATGGACTCCCATGCGCTAGGTGCCCGAAAGCGTCCCCGACTGCCTCCAGAGTAGAGCAGTCGGGCAACCCTCAGGGTTGCTGCGGGCCGTTCAGAGAAAGGTTCCCTGGACCCGAAGTTTCTGGGAGCCCCTCTGCCTCTAGGGCGTCCTCCCTGTCCTCCTCTGCCACGGAAGGACTGGTTGTCCGGAGCAGGCTGGGACTGCTGCGACTTCGGAACCACATCTTCTTCTGACCCTTTTGGTTCCTAGAATAGGGCCTCTGGGGTGCAGAGAAGCGGATTCGACGGCAGACAGCGTCTTCCGTCCTTTCGCTCTGGGTCAGCGTCATGAGCGGTCTTGCCAAACAGAGCAGAACCATCAAAGGCGTTCGCAAGCGCCTTGAAGGGCTCAGAAAAATACGCGGAGCCAGGCCTGGCGTCTAGTGACCAGTCCTGTCCCGCAGCTCTGGCGGCGCCCTCCGTTGCATGGGAGAGTAGCCGCAGAAGTATTTGTAACTGACCTAAGAGTGGCCATACGGGTGGAGTGCAGAACTCTGTCCTCCTCCGAAATGGACTCAGGGGATGCAGCGTATTCCTTAATAAGATCTCGCTGCATCCGAATAACATGTGCCAAATAGTTCAGCGCCCTTACTGAGAAGGTCGCGAACTGAACATCCGCTTCCCAAGCGGTCCATCATCGAGACTCCTTGCTCGGTGGGTGGACTGAGGGACTCTCCTGAGCCAGTTCCCTCTTTGTGGCCGCCCGTCAACATGGCATCTACCGGAGGCCTTACTCCAATGGGTCGGTCGGATGGCGGACTAAGGATCCTATCCGGTCTTTTGGGAATTGGCTCCACGGTGTCCGGTTCCTTCCACGCCCTGGTGGTTATAAGGTCCACCAGGGGTCGGCAGAGGACACCCAAGAGGTAGACGGGCCCGTTCAAATGCCTCCAAGAACACGGACTCGTCGAGGAAGACTTGGGGCAGACCACCCCTTATCTGAGCATTTCCATGATGTCTCCAAAGGAGACATCCTCGGGGTGACCGTGGGGAGCCTTCCCTTCCTCCAAGTCCGTGTCTTCTGTGAGAGACTCGGGAGTCAATGTGCCTCCTTTGCGTATGCTTGAGGGCCTCCTCTGGGGGCTGTCAGAGGAGTCCTCGCAAGCAGCAATTTGCTCCATAGGAGCAACTTGGGGAACACAAGCGGGCTGTCCCAGGGGCGGATGGTGGAAGCCTGGCCCAGTGCAGAGGGAGCGGCGGGCGAAGCAAGTGCGGGTCCGGAGACCCTCAACAGAGCCCTCTCCACTACATCAAAGGCGAAGGGCCGACCTCGACCAAAGGATCCGACAATGGCTCCCCTCGGATCGAAGAGTGGATCGGGCGGCGCGGCACTCGGATCGAAGGACAGTCGCTCCGACACAGGCGGCGAAGGAGCACTGATCCCCAGATCGGCTTCGGATCCAGGCTCCAGAGATCGGGTCCGGCCCGAGGGCAGGGTCGGGTCCGAAGTACCAGTACTATCGGCTCCGACCTTCCCGCTCGAAGCTGCTCGGCTCCAGCTGCTCGAACCCGGATAGCGGGTCGGAGAAGGAGCAATAGGCTTAAAAAGGGTGTTGAGCTCCCCCGAGGGGGAGGCAAACACTCCCATCTGCATCTGGGCCTGGATGAACCTTCTCATCATCCGGTCCAGATCAGCATCAGAAAGGCTATGGGTAGATCTCGAAGAGGCTACGAGGTAGGCCTGGAGTGCCTCCTCGATAGCCTCGGCGGAGATCGGGTCTCCTCCTCCTCAGGACCGGTGAAAAGCACACAGGTGACCCGGGCCGAGAAGGAGGAGACCAAACCAACGGGCGGGAGAAGCCAGCTTGGCTGGCGGGGCGAAACAGAGGTCTCGGCCCGCCGCTTGTGTGCTTCTCCTCCGGTCCTTTTAGCAGCATCCCTCTCCTCTCCAGAAGCGGGAGTTTGAGTCCCAGGAGCAGGAGGGGTGCCACAGAGGAACAACTGCAGCCACAGTAGTCCCGAAGGAGGCGGAGGCGGAGCCGAGTCTGGCGGTAAAAGACCCGCCAAGACCAGCTTGGACCTCCGCTCCCTCAGTGCCCTGGGGTTGAACCCTGCACAAATGGAACAACCAGATGTGAGGTGTTCAACCCAGACACTAACACACCGAGTGTGGCCATCAGCCGGTGAGAGCTTATGGCCACACTCGGAGCATTTCGAAAATATAGATTTAGGCTGGTCAGCCATAATCTATAACACAGTAAAAGTTACAAAAAGTAACTTAAAAAACAAAAAGACACACAGGCCTACACACACACTCTACGCAACAGCGAGGGGAGGGAATAAAAATTACTTACTTTAAGTCAAAATAAACTTAAAATACACTTATAAGAAAGGGAAACCTAAACTTTCACACAAATTCACTCAAAAAACCAAAAATTTCTCTGATTTTAACAAGAAATAGAGTTCACTTAGCTGAGAGCTATGTACCCAAATCCAGTCACCAGCGCGGCAAACGAGATCTGAGGTCATGAGGGTAGAGCAGGGCATTATGGGTGAGGGGAGGAGCTGAGAGCTTGGATCCATAGCTGGAAAACCATGCCGGTTCGGATCCGATATCGGATCCATAACCCACAGGTTGCAGACAAATGAATATCCTACTTCAGATCTGTCTTTGAAGGCTGTCAGAGCATTCTGTACAGCTAACATTTCTTTTTGATTGATATGCAGGTGCATCTGTCTCTGGTTCCATTTGCCCTGAATGCACTGCCCTGCCATGTGAGCCCCCCCCCCCCCATGCATAGTCTGATGCATCTGTTGTTAGGGTTTGGGCGGCAGGGGGTAGAGTGAAAGGGAGTCTCTTGTTGTGGTAGCATGCCTCTGCCCGCCAAAGGAACACTGTCTTCATACAAGGAATGATAGAAGTCATTGTTTCCAGGTCCTGAGAATGTTGACACCATAGGCTTTTTAGATACCACTGGAGTTCCCTCATATGCAGTCTTGCATATGGAATTAGTAGAATGCAAGAGGCCATAAACCCCAGAGCTTGCAGTATTTTCCTTGCAGATAGCTGGGGTTTTGTGGCCAATAGTTTGAAGAAGGTTGTCAAATAAACTTGTTTCTCCAGAGTGAGGAATGCCATTTGCGAAGTTGTGTTCAAGCTTGCTCCCAGGAATACAATCTGTTGGCAGAGTACTAGATGAGATTTATTTTTGTTTATAGTGTACCCCAATGAGGTTAGAAGTTTCTTTACGAATGCCAGGTGTTGTAATAGCAAGTCCTGGCTTTCTGCCTGAATCAGACAATCGTCCAAGTATGGGAAAATGTGAATATGTCTCTGCCTGCAAAATGCAATGGCTGGAGCTAGACACTTTGTGAATACCCTAGGCATAGTAGATCAGCCAAAGGGAAGTGCAGAGAACTGAAAGTGCATGGAGCCAGCCCTGAAACATAGGTATTGTCTGCAGGATCCTCTTACTGGGATGTGCAGGTAAGCTTCCTTGAAGTCTAGGGTTGCCAGCCAGGCATCATTGACTAACATAAAAGAAGCTGTTGAAGAGTTAGCATTTTGAATTTTGGAACCACCAGAAAGGTGTTGAGAATAGAGAGGTCCAGGATAGGACGCCAGGAGTCGTATTTTCTGGGTACCAGAAAGTCTTGAATAAAAACCTTGTCCCCTTTTTTCTGCTGGGACAGGCTGAATAGCCCTGATACTGAGAAGACAGAGAAACTGCTGTTGGGCCTCTGCCCATTGATTTGGGGGTAGGTCTGGCCAACCATCTGGGGTTGATAGCGTGTGGAAGTGGAATCTGTATCCTTGGGAAACTATGTTCAAAACCCATTTGTCCTGGGTAACGAGTTCCCAGTTTTTTGTATGCAGGGCGAGCTTTCCTCCAAAGGGAGCAGGTAGTTGAGCAGGGCTTGAAAGGGTCAAGGCTAAGTCATTGTGCCATTTTTCCATAGGGGGATGGCTTACTACTCCCTGCTTTGGATGTGGGAGCCCCCCACTGCTTAGATCTGTGCATAGCCTAAGAATGTAAGCCTAGGTGGTCTGCTGTTCCTGGGTTTGGACTGAAGGCCTGGAAGGTACTGGAAAGGAACAGTTCTTTGAAGGCCAATGCCTACTGAATCTGCGAGCCTGTACTTGTAGGAAATCTTTAACAGTTTGCATAGGATTTAGCTTTTTCCTCCATCCTTTTGAGGACTTCTGCTTTGTTGCCAAAAAGGCAGTCTTGGTTTAAGGGAGCATGCAGTAATTCAGCTTTAACATGATCTGGCAAGTTTTGTTCTTTACGCCAAGCATGCCTTCTAAGTATAGACCCAGTGACAGCAGCCCTGCAAGATGCTTCTAAAGCATCAAAACCACATTGCAAAGTATGTTTACCAACTTGTTCTGCAGAATGCATTAAATCTTGCAATTCTTTGTGTTCAGCACAGTCAGGAATCAACATAAGTTTCTGTTTAAGTAGTCCCATAATATGCTGCTGATACTTTAACATATGAAACCGGCACTTGCGAAAGTACAGTTTTGTACCTACCATAAATGTAGATGTTCGAGTGCTCATACAGCTGCAGTCATTACAGATGGGTTATCCTGCCGTCAGGCGGGTCCTCGTCGGCAATTCCAAAGTCTAGGTCCGGCGTCGGTTGTCGTCGCTTCTTCCCTGACGTCAGTGCGGCAGGGGTATAAAAGAGGCAGCCGACGCCATTTTCTTCAGTTTTTCTTGCCCCAGATGTCAGGTGCCCCCAGAAGAAAGGCAAAACATAATATTATGCAAACATGCAATGTAGATAACCAAAAACAGTAGTTGCAAGCAAATACACCATAAAAGAATACCCCAAATAGGTTGTATGATAAAGGTGTATGTCATAAGGCCTGTCCTAAGAGGGGATGAAGGGAGGGTAACCTGGACTCCAGCTGTATGAGCACTCGAACATCTACATTTATGGTAGGTACAAAACTATACTATGTTCATCGTGCATACAGCTGCAGTCATTACAGATGGGTAGAATCCCAAAGCTAAGTAAGGGTGGTGGCACTAAGTGGAACTAGGAGGGGCGAGGATGCCCTGCAGGACTGCTGTGGCAAAGCCCGCTCTAGATTTTGAGTTTAGTGGAAGGTTGTAGTGCTTGGAGAAAGTGTGCACTGAACTCCAAGTAGCTGCTTCCAAAATGTCCTTGGTAGGGACCCCCCTGAGGAAAGCTGCAGAGGTAGCTGTAGCCCTGGTGGAGTGGGATCTGATGTATACAGGCACAGATTTTCCATGAAATGAATAACAAAAGTGTATGCAGTGGGCTATCCATTTTGAAATTGTCTGTTTGTAAATAGCCTTTCCTTGAACACCTGTAGCATAGGACACAAAGAGCTGCTCAGATTTCCTGAATGACTTTGTTCTGTCCAAGTAATAACAAAGTTGTCTGTGAATGTCCAAGGAATGTAGTAGTCTCTCCCCTTTGTTCTGTGGATTTGGATAAAAGGTAGGTAAATGAACAGTCTGATTCAAAGCTACACTGGATACTACCTTTGGCATGAAGGTAGGGTTGGTTCGTAAGGAAACTCTGTCCCGATGGAAAATGATGAATGGTTGCACAGACATGAGGGCCTGTAGTTCCGAAACCCTGCATGCTGAGGTAATAGCCAGAAGGAAGGCTGTTTTCCATGACAAGTATTGTAGCTCTGTTGAAGAAGTCGGCTCAAAGGGAGGTAGGGTCAGCTTTTCCAAGACGAAGTTGAGGTCCCAAGCTGGGGACTGGTGGTTTCCGTGGGGGTTTTATATTTTTTGCCCCTCTGAGGAACTGCCTTAATAGAGGATGTGAGAATAAAGGAGGATCTGTATTGTATTGTGCAGAAATGGCTGAAGCATGGATCTTGATGGAGGAGAAGGAAAGGCCACTGTTTAACATCTCAGCTAGGTACTGTAAAATTTGAGGTATATTTATTACCCAAGGATCCTGGCCCTTTTCTTGATTCCAGGAACAAAATCGTTTCCATTTGGCGGAGTAGGCTTTTCTAGTAGAGGGTCTTCTGGCCTCCAAGATGACATCCTGCACCTCCTTGGAGAGAAGAGTCTGTTGGGAAATTAAGGTATTCTCCATGCAGCTAGATTTAGGGTTTTGAGATGGCTGTGAAGGGTTTTGTAGTTGTGCTGGGACAACAGAAGAGGGACTAGAGGTAGAATCCATGGTGGGGAGTGTGTCAGGCTCTTTAGGAGAGGATACCAGTGTTGTTGTGGCCAGTCTGGAGCAATGAAAATCATTTGTGGCCTCTCTGCTCTGGCTTTTAATAGAACTTTGGTCAGTAGAGGAAGAGGCGGGAAGGCATAGACTGTCAATGTTGTCCAATTGAAAGAGAGTGTGTCCACTTTCCAGGCCTGTGGATGACAGGTCCTTGAACAAAATTTTTCCAACTGGTAATTTCTGTGGGTAGCAAATAGATCTATGTCTGGCTGTCCCCATGCCCGAGTTATCTTTGAGAAGACTTGAGGATGCAACTTCCATTCGTGTGGGTCTGTCATATTTCTGCTTAAGTTGTCTGCCAGTGTGTTTTCCTTCCCTGGCAGGAATTGTGCCTGTAGTTGAATTTGCAATTCCAGTGCTGTGTTCCATAGGGTCATGGCTTGCCTGCACAGGGGGTATGAATGAGTTCCCCCCTGTTTGTTTATGTACCACATGACTGTGGTGTTGTCTGTCCTTATCAATAGCTGGCCTGGATGCAGTAGGTCTTTGAAGGTCATAAGAGCATTTTGCATGGCTAGCATCTCCTTTTGGTTGATGTGTAGGTGCTTCTCTTTTTGGGACCATTTTCCCTGAATGCACTGATCTGCCATGTGTGCTCCCCAGGCGTAGTCTGAGGCGTCCGTTGTGATGAGTTGCTTGAGGTACACAGAAAGGGAGACCTGTGTTTCTTTCGCATGCTTGAGCCCACCACAAAAATTTCTTTTGAAGGCATGGAATGAGTGGTATAATTGTTTCCAAGCTGTGGCTGTGTTGAGACCATAAGTTTTTTAGGTACCATTGTAGTTTCCTCATGTGCAGCTTTGCACATGGTATTAGTAGGATGCAAGATGCCATGAATCCCAGAGCCTGCAGGACTTTCCTTGCAGTTAGTCTGGTGAAAGTCGCCATTTTGTTGAAATATTGAGACAGTTGCCCTTGTTTGTCTGGCGTGAGGTAGACCATCTGGGTGGTTGTATTTAAGCTGGCACCCAGGAAAATTATCTGTTGAGAAGGTATTAGTTTTGATTTCTTTTTGTTCACTGTGTATCCCAGGTAGTTAACAGTTTTATTACAAACGCCAGATGCTGCAATAGAATGTCCTTGCTGTCCGCTTGGATCAGGCAGTCGTCCAGATATGGGTAGATTTGTATTCCTTGTTGTCTGCAGAAGGCAATTACTGATGCCAGGCATTTCATAAACACTCTGGGCGCAGTAGATAAACCAAAGGGCAATGCAGAGAATTGGTAATGGGTTGAACCTGCAAGAAATCTGAGGTATCCTTTGCAATCTTGTCTGATAGGGACATGCAGGTATGCCTCCTTAAGGTCCAATGTTACCAGCCAAGACTCCTTGCCCAGCATGGGAAGAAGCTGCTGTAATGTGAGCATCTTGAATTTTGGCACCTGTAGATGTGTTTAGGATGGATAGGTCTAAGATGGGTCTCCAATCTTTGTCTTTCCTTGGTACCAGGAATAGTCTGGAATAAAAACCTTGACCTTGTTCTTTTGCAGGTACCTCTTGAATCGTTTTCATATCCATGAGAGGGGAAATTTGTCTTTGTGCCTCTGCCCTTTGATTTTGTGGCAGGTTTGGCAAGCCTCTCATTTTTGGAAGGGTGTGAAAGTGGAACCTGTAGCCTCTGTCTATAATGTCCAGAATCCATTTGTCTTTTGTAACAATGTGCCAGTTTTTTGAAAATAATGCCAGTTTTCTGCCCAAAGGTGCTGCCATTAAAGCTTTGTTTGGCAGGCATAGGGGGAAGTCATTGTGCCTGTTTTCTAAATGACTGTGATCCATCTTCTCCACCTCTTGGGGTTGGTGCTTGCCACTGTCTAGCTCTGTAAGATCCTTGAGGTTGTCCTCTAACCCTTGGGCGTCTGTATCTGGCCCTTTGAGGTCTGTCCGTGGCTGGAAAGGACCAATTTTTTGAAGGCCAGTTTCTGCTGAAGCGTGGAGGTTGTACCTGCAAGAAATCTTTCACTGTTTGCATAAATTTCGCTTTTTCCTCCATTTTCTTTAGTACCTCCCCCGCTTTAACACCAAACAATACATCTTTTTGAAGTGGTGCATCTAATAACTTTGCTTTGACATGATCTGGTAAGGTTTGCTCTTTGAGCCAAGCATGTCTACGTATAACAGACCCCGTGACAGCAGCTCTACATGAGGCCTCTAAAGCATCAAAACCACACTGCAAGGTATGTTTATCCACTTGCTCTGCTCCATGCAACAAATCCTGCAACTCTTTCAAATCTGGTTGTTCTGTTTGTGTCATTTTGCTTTTCAGCTGAGATAACAAAAACTGTTGGTACTTTAACATATGAAATTGACAGTTTAATGCCCTCATGGTTAAAGTGGCAGATGTATACACCTTTTTCCCCCACCTTTCTAATGCTCTGGAATCTCTCTCTGAAGGTAAAGGGTTTTTAGCAGTAGAGGCCTTTATTCCCTTGGGACCCTGTGAAATTGTTTCTGGGTCTGCAGTAGGGCTTTTATAAAGGAACTGGTGAGAATCAGGAACCCGGTAATATCTGTCTGGTTTAACAGGGGCAGGAGATAAAGAGTCTGGATTAAGACTGGCTTCTGCGTACACATCATCCAAAATATCTAAGACAGGAGGAATAGCCAGGGGCCTATGCTGGGGGAGCAGTAGAAATTCCCTGAGCCTTTTCTTGGAATCTGAGTAATCTTGGCCTTCCCAGTGGAAGTGTTCCCTCAATGTATGCAGGGTTTCCCCAAAAGAGTAGTCCTCAGGGGGGGAGACCGAGGGAATAGACTCCTCAGCATCAGAGTCTTCAAAAGGGGAATAGGCATAATCCTGGTCCTCAGAATGGTCTGAGGTAATAGAAGCCTGGTCTGAGGAAGGGTAGTCTTCCTCCAATCTGGGTCTTTTGTCAGAGGAGGGTTGAGAACCCCTGATGAGAGTTATCAAATCCTCAGCCATTTTAAGCATCTGCTTTTTAGGCATGGGGCCTTGAGAGGAGGTCTGAGGACCCCGTTTTTTAGTTTTCATGGCAGCTTTAGATTTAGTGAAGGATTTAATAGAGAAGGTGGAAGGCCTGAAGACGCCTTCAGAAATGGCAGGCCTCACTAAATTTTCAGTTTCCCCAAGAGTGGCGTCGGTATCTGCAGTGGGAATGGATACCGAGGAGCCTGCGACCTTGGGTACTGAAGTCACCGGTAAAATAGTTTCATCGGTAGTCAGGGGCTGAGTAGGCGCCTCGCTGAGAACCGGAGAACCGGTAGTCGGCCTAAGCGTGGTCTCAATACTCGGTGCAGACCTCGGATGTCGGTCCTTGTCTTTGCGTCTTTTACTTAAAACTGGTGTCGGTGTATCCGATGACATGATACAATTAAATGTTTTGCCAAAATAATGAAGGGCGAACTCCGTCCAGCGCTTAATAGTGTGCTTGTTGAACCTAGCACAAAAACGGCAGGCCGAGACGTTGTGGTCTGACCCTAAGCAAGGTATACAGAAAGAGTGGAAATCCTTATGCGATATTTGCTTCCCACAAGAAATGCAATTATTAACTTTGTCTGACATCGCTCTGAGGCAAGAAAAGTTTCCCCAACGGGGTACTTAGCTTTAAAGAAGTGGAAATCCTTTTTGATATTTTTAGGC
>NC_056746.1:1502965113-1503038085 GCF_019279795.1 Protopterus annectens | reverse complement strand
AGTTACTTAATCTTGGGGGTAAAGGAGTATTCTGAAAGCTGAGTAACCTCATAGTTAAAGTTGTAGAGTATGGAGGTGTTTTGTTTTATGACTTAAATGCATTTTTATTGGCGTGCACAACATTTTCTTATATGAATACTCTAGTTACGATAAAAGTAGCATGCAATGTACAGTTAGAAAAATGTGACTGGAACAAATGTAAGGATTGCATTGCTGTGAGTGTACTGTGTGTTCACAACTTATTTGTGGGGATTCCTTTTGGGAGTACAAGCACTCGCGTTACACCTGTAAGGCAGCGTAATACAGTTATAATGTTTTACTGCTCCCCGATAATAATAAAAGTGAGGATATATTCCCATAATTCCTCATTCAACATGATTAACACTTACAGCTTCACAGTCATCCACATTTTAAGCTTCTTTCTTTGTATTGGCTGTTGCAGTCCTTGCGTGGAAGCCTATACATTAAAATGCACAAATACTAGGCAGACAAAAATATATTAGCCCCTCAAATGAGTTCTCAGTAGCATTCAAGTTACTACAACTACATCAAAAAAAGTGTAGCCATTCAATTTTCCTTACCTTGAGAAAAAGGCTTCTAAATTCTCTCTGATACAACTTCAGTAAAGTGCTATGGTACCATACATAATGTAACTATAATCATGCCTTGGAGCTTTGAAAAAGTTCAGGAGAACTCTACGTGCAAGTTTCTGCTCTGTTATTCAATGTACATTTAGGACCACTTCTGTTCAATATCTTTATCAACAACCTGTACAAAGCCCCTCAAATCCAGAACATCATCCAATATGCCAATGCTTCAACACTTATAACCACCTCAAAAACTTTCACAGACCTCCTCACACTTACACAACAGGTTTTTACTTCTATCGAATCATGGCTTATTAATGCACAACTAATGCTAAACCCCCAAAAACTTTTCTCGTCAAAACCACCTAACTTTGACTTCAAAATCATGACTAAAGACGGCACAGAAATTGAACTAGTGAAAACAGCCGAATTGCTAGGTATAAAGTACAGTTTTGTACCTACCATAAATGTAGATGTCCGATAGACATGCAACTGCAGTCATAACATATGGGTTGTCCTGCCTCAGGCAGCCCTTGGTCGGCCGGATTCCAAAGTATGGGTCCGGCGTCGGCTGGTGTCGCCTCCTCTCCGTCAGAGCGGCTGGAGTATAAAGGCATCGGCCGACGCCATCTTCTTCAGTGTTTCTTGCCCCAGATGCCAGGTGCCCTCCTAGGAAGGCTAAATTTGGTGAATGGATAAACAATTCCAGACATGCACAACAGTAATAAACAGATACACCATAGGAGATACCCCCAGCTAATAGGAAGGGGTAGTGGACCCATAAAGAAGGTTGCAGAGGGGTAGGAGGGTGGAATGACTGCAGTTGCATATCTATCGGACATCTACATTTATGGTAGGTACAAAACTGTACTATGTCCTTCAAGAATGCAACTGCAGTCATAACATATGGGTTGAATACCACAGCCAAGCTGGGGGTGGATGGAACTAAGAAAGGGATGGTGTAGCTAAAATGCCCTGCAGGACTGCCGAAGCAAAGCCTGCTCGGGATCTGGAGTATAAGGGCAGGTTGTAGTGCTTGGTAAATGTATGCACAGAGCTCCATGTAGAAGCCTCTAGAATGTTCTTTGTAGCCACTCCTCTTAGGAAAGCTATGGATGTGGCTATAGCTCTGGTGGAATGTGGCCTAATATTGGCTGGCACACCTTTTCCATGGAAAGAATATCAGAATCTGATGCAGTGTCCAATCCATTTTGAAATTGTTGGTTTGGAGTTTGCTTTTCCTTGTACTCCAGCAGCATAAGCTACAAACAGTTGGTCAGACTTTCTGGTGGCCTTAGTTCTGTCCAAGTAGTAACGTAGTTGCCCGTGTATGTCCAAAGTATGCAGCAGTTTTTCCCCTGTTTTATGGATTGGGAAGAAAGTAGGCAGGTGAATAGCTTGATTTAGAGATACCCTGGAAATTACTTTTGGCATGAATGTAGGATTGGTTCTTAGAGAAACTCTGTCCTGATGAAAAATGAGGAAGGGAGGTACTACCATGAGTGCCTGTATCTCCGAGACTCTTCTTGCAGATGTGACTGCCAATAGAAAAAACGTTTTCCATGATAGAAATTGCATTTCTGAAGTTGCTGCTGGCTCAAAAAGAGGAAGAGTTAATTTTTCCAAAACGAAATTGAGGTCCCATGCAGGTACTGGCTGTTTTCTGGGAGGTTTGATATTCTTTATCCCTCTTAGGAACTGTCTTAGCAAAGGATGTGAAAACACTGGTGGATCACAATTGTATTTTGCTGAGATTGCTGAGGCGTGAATCTTTATAGAAGAATATGAGAGTCCAGTATGAAACATTTCTGC
The DNA here is from genome assembly GCF_019279795.1 of Protopterus annectens. Lineage (NCBI taxonomy): Eukaryota > Metazoa > Chordata > Ceratodontiformes > Protopteridae > Protopterus > Protopterus annectens. Next base: position 1,503,035,686 of record NC_056746.1, on the reverse strand, counting down.
CAAGTATTCCAATATCTGAGGTATACTCAGTAATGTTGTATCCTGACTCCTGTTGGCATTCCAGATGCTGAATCTCTTCCACTTGGCTGAATAGGTTTTTCTGGTGGAAGGTCTGGGCTTCCAGTAAGATCTCTTGAACTTTTTTGGAAAGAGAGATAGCGGAAGGAGTCATGGTAACCTCCAGGCTGTCAGATGCAATGTTTTCAGGTTTTGATGGACAGTCCTATAATTGTGTTGTGTTAGAAGCAGGGGCCATAGGGGCAGAGGCCACAGTTTGGTCCGAGTTATGCTCAACAGCAATGGGTACCAGTGTTGCCTTGGCCAGTCTGGAGCTATCAGAATGCCTGTTGGTTGTTCTGCTTTGATTTTCAGTATCACCTTGGTCAGCAGAGGTAGAGGAGGAAATGCATACATTTTTAGGGAATTCCAGCTGAAGGAGAGAGCATCCGTTTTCCAGGCTAGAGGATGGTGGGTCCTTGTGCAGAACTTTTCCAGGTGATGATTCATGTGAGAAGCAAAGAGATCTACGTCCGGTCTTCCCCATGTCTTTGTTATTTGTGAGAAAATGTGAGGATGCAGCATCCATTCGTGTGGATCCAAGAAATTTCTGCTCAGCTTGTCCGCCAGTATATTGTCCTTGCCTGGCACAAACTGGGATTGCAAATGTATCTTCAGACTCAGGGATTTTTCCCAGAGAATCATTGTTAGTCTGCAGAGGGATAAGAATGAGTGCCTCCCTGCTTGTTTATATACCACATGACAGTGGTGTTGTCTGTCCTTATTAGCAAATGTCCTTGTTGTAGTGATTTTTCGAAAGTCTCGATTGCATGTATCACTGCCAACATCTCTTTTTGGTTTATGTGCAGATGTCTTTCCCTTGGTGTCCATAGACCTTGAATGCATCTGCCCTCCATGTGCACGCGCCATCCATGATCTGAGGCGTCTGTTGTAATCATTTGACCTGCTTGAGGTCTGTTGAAGGACATGCCTTTGTTTAACTGACTTGCTTGAGCCCACCACAGAAATTCTTTTTGCAGACATGGAATGAGTGGGATTACGTCCTCTAGGCTTTGGCTGTGCTGGGACCATAAGCTTTTTAAGTACCATTGCAGCTTTCTCATATGAAGTCTTGCCAAAGGTATCAGAAGAATGCAAGATGCCATGAACCACAGGGCCTGCAGGATTTTCCTTGCAGTCAGCTGGGAGAGCTTTGCTAGGCCTTTGAAGTACTCTGGTAACTGCTGTGGTTTTTCCTCTGTGAGGTAGGCCATTTGAGTTTCTGTGTCCAGTTTGGCTCCTAGGAAAATAATCTGTTGGGATGGCAGTAGTCTTGATTTCTGAATGTTGACTGTGTATCCCAAGGCCTGCAGTAGTTGAATGACATAGTCCAAGTTTGCTATTAAGGTTTGTTTGTTGTCTGCTTGTATGAGGCAGTCGTCCAGGTAGGGGTATATTTGAATCCCCTGGAGTCTGCAGTGTGCCACTACTGATGCCAGGCATTTCGTGAACACTCTGGGCGCAGTAGATAAGCCAAATGGCAATGCTGAGAATTGATAATGCTCTGTCCCTGCAAGAAATCTGAGGTATCTTCTGCAGCTTTGTCTGATTGGGACATGCAGGTATGCCTCCTTGAGGTCCAGAGTGACCAGCCAAGACCCCTTGCCCAGCATGGGAAGGAGTTGTTGCAACATCAGCATTTTGAACTTTGGCACAATGAGAAAAGTATTTAGAGTAGACAAGTCCAGTATAGGCCTCCATTTGTTTTCTTTTCTTGGAACAAGGAACAGTCTTGAATAAAATCCCTGGCCTTGTTCCTGAGGAGGAACCCTTTCTATTGCTTTTATACGTAACAGCTTTGAAACTTGAGTGAGTGCCTCTGCCCTTTGATGATGTGGCAGGTTTGGCATGCCTTGTCTTAAGTATGGAAGTGGAATCTGTAACCCCTGTCTAAATCCAGAATCCAGTTGTCCTTGGTTCAGATATGCCAGTTTTTTGAGAATAAGGATAATTTTCCGCCCAAAGGTGCTTCTCTTTGAGCCCTTGTAGGTGGTATGAAAGTCAAGTCATTGTGATTGTCCTTGTGATGCAGCTGGGCTGCCTGCGCCACTTCTTTGATTTGGAGGTTGCCATTGGCGCCCCCTGTAGGATCCTCGGTATTGCCCTCTACCTCGGGCACGCCTGTTTTTTCCCCTTTGAAACTTGTCAGAGTCTGGTAAGGACCAATTCTTTGAAGGCCAGTTTCTGCTGAACCTGGGTGGCTGAACCTGGAGGAACTCCTTGACTGTCTGTACTGACTTAGCTTTTTCCTCAATGGATTTCAACACATCTTGTGCATTAGCACCAAAAAGCTTCTGTTTTTCCAGAGGTGCATCAAGTAACTTTACTTTAACATGGTCTGGCAATGGCTGATCTTTTAACCAAGCATGTCTACGTATCACAGCCCCAGTCATAGCTGCCCTACATGAAGCCTCCAATGCATCATAACCACACTGAAGAAAATTATTGTTAACCTGCTGAGTGTTATGTATATGATCCTGCAATGCTTTTCTATCAATAGGCTCAGGAGAGGCTAGCTTTTTCTGTAAATCATCCAGTAAAAAATCCTGGTACTGAAACATATGAAAAGGCAGTTAAGTGACCTCATGGCTAGGGTGGTAGAGGTATAAACTTTTTACCCCATCTCCAGGGACCTAGCTTCCCTATCCGCTGGCAGTGGATTCTTGGCAGTGGAAGTAGACACTCCCTTGGGGCCCTGTGAAATAGTTTCTAGATCCACAGAGTGGGCCTTAAAGAGATGTTTGTGAGTGTCAGGGACCCTATAATATCTGTCTGGCTTGACAGGAGCAGGGGGGAGAGAATCAGGGTTAGCACTGGAGTCAGAGAAAACATCATCCAAAACATCCATAACTGGAGGAATAGCTAAAGGTCTGTGCTGGGGAAGCTTGAGGAAGGTACGTAGACTTTTCCTGGAATCAGAGAATTCCTGACCCTGCCATTGAAAATGTTCCCTCATAGAGTGCAGGACTTCACCAAACGAGAAATCCTCTGGAGGGGAGGCAGAGGGAATTGATTCCTCAGCATCAGAGTCCTCATAGGCCTGGAAGGATTCTTCTTGGGTATCTGAATGCTCAGAATCCCCAGAGGCTTCATCTGAAGAGAAGTTGTCAGCCTGCTCAGTTCTGGGCCTTTTCTGTGCAGGTGGCTGAGAACCTCTGTCTGGGTGAGGCTGAGACCCCCTGATAAGAGAAATAAGATCTGCAGCAAGAGACATGATCTGTTTATCAGAAGAAGTGGCCTGAGCAGCAGGTTTAGGATGGGCTTTGGCCTGGCTGGCAGCCTTAGCACGTGCAAAGGCCTTGATGGACATGGATACAGGAGGCCTTGCAGCCCCACGTGCAGGAGTAACCTTGTCTACGGGAATGGTGTCGGGTAGATCCAGAACTTCAGTTTCCGGAGGAAAATCAACAACCGGCACCGGAGAGGTCTCTGAGACCGAAGGACGTGTTAAATGCTGTGTCGTCGGCCTGGAGCGGTTGAATTACCGCTTCCGAAGGGACCGAAGCACTAGCGAAGGGTTTAGGAGTTGCATCGGTGGTGGACGCGGGCCGAGGAAGTCGGTCCCGGTCCTTTCGTTTTTTGGTAGATTGAGTTGTCGGTTGATCAGACGGCATAATATACGCGAAAGATTCACCGAAAAAGTCTTCGGCAAATTTTGCCCGGCGCCTGAGACTGCGCTTATTAAAGCAAGCACAGGCAGCACAGGCCAAGACGTCGTGGTCTGGGCCCAGGCAAGGAAGGCAGTAAGAATGGAAGTCCTTATGAGGTATTTGTTTACCACAAGACAAACAATTATTAACTTTCTCAATTTGTTCTGACATCGGCTGAGGCAAGAAAAAGTGTTCCCCAACGGGGTACTCAGCTTTTAGATGATTTCGGTACTGAAAACACAGGAGCTGACCGACCGGCACTTGCGAACTGCTTCTGCTTCGGGCACCGCGCGGCAAGAAAGACTGGAGAAGATGGCGTCAGCCGATGCCTTTATACTCCAGCCGCTCTGACGTCGGAGAGGAGGCGACACCAGCCGACGCCGGACCCAGACTTTGGAATCCGGCCGACCGAGGGCTGCCTGAGGCAGGACAACCCATATGTTATGACTGCAGTTGCATTCTTGAAGGACATCAATAGATGATAAACTCATACAAACAACACATCCTAACTGCAATCAAGAAACCCACTCAAACTAGGCAAACTATACCACCACAAACTCTACTTGGACAAACATACCAAAATAAAACTAGCCAATACCCTACTCATTCCCTGCCTCTTATATGGTAGTGCCATTTTCACTAACCTGCACAAAACCCTTTGTGACAAACTACAATCATGTTACAACAAAATTGCCAAACTCGCCTCTGGAAAACCTTACCCCTCTCATCACTGCCATGCCATCACTGAACTAAGATGGCTAGAATTTTCCCACCTTTTACAATGCATCCAACTAACCTTAGCCCACAATCTAATTTTCAAACCAAATGACTGCCCTGCCCTCAACGCAATCCTACAAACATACACCCCCCACTAGAACACTAATATCCTCATGTAAACATATGCTTACAGTAGCCAAACCCAACAAAAGAGCAGGACAATGCCTGTTCTCCCATACCATAGCTAAACTATGGAATAACCTTCCATCTGAAATAACCCAAATTGATCACCCAAAAAAACTTTTAAGGCAGCCCTAAAAACACATTATCTTAACAATCCATCCTGCACCTGCCTCAAAAGCAAACCACCTTAAACAATGTACTTCATCAAATACTACAATGACAAAATTTTTGCAAAAACCTAGTCTTCACATTTATTAAATATAATCAATATACAGGAAGCTGGAATCTGACCATAGAATGAAATGATGTAACAATACTAATTCAATTGTAAACTTCTTGTATTTTTAATTGTCATACACACAAATGGAGGACCTGGGATATGAGAAATTGTTTAGATAACTGGGTATGTACAGTAGATGGAAGTGGGGATAGGATCCAAACAGAGTCCACTTCCAGAAAACATGTGGATGTAGTGAAACTGAAGGATACAGGACAGAAAATGGACCAGTTGGCAGACAGAAGTACTGCTGCTAAAGAGGGGCTTAAATTTAACTTCAGAGAGAGATGGGACATTAGACTGCACTGCCTGATAGTGGCATTATGTACATCAGAAGGATTTAAGGATGTATCAGAAAGAAGGGAATAAAAAGAATGGGTCTGGGGTGATGCAGCAGGACAGGGCAGCTGCAAAACACACAGGGTCTTTGCTCAATAACATATCTATGTACTTGAAAATTCAAGTTAACAGCCCCTTTAAGGTTGCTCTAATAATTTCATTAGAGGCTAGGCAGTCTGTCCTAGGCTGCTGAGTTGCCAACCTAGCCCTTTACTAAAAGGAGTTTTAAGCCAGTCAGTTGGCATTTTCTGTTAATTATGCAGCACACAAGCCACTTGGCAGATATCATCAGGCACCGTTAAAAATGTGTCTCTACTATATAACCAATGACAAGGATACATGTGGACAGCACATAAAATGGAAAGTCTGGAAAGGTGTCATTTAGTCCCTCGGTATGCATCTATCTAGTGTGGCAACAATTCTCCCTCATTAGCAGGCTCTACAAAATAATACAGTCAACAAATGGATAAGTTTAAGTGGAACATAGAAACACTAGACTGGTGTGCAGCAACTAAAAACATGCAAGAAGTCAGCGTATCTTCTGTGCATGCAGTGTGTATATTCTGTACTAAGTTAGGATGGTGCAACTGGAAGCATACACTAATTCTGCAACCATGGTGGTTAATGTCATAAAATTCCAAGGAGTCCTAAAAGTATCTTCCAGGAAGGCAGCAGGTGGGGAGACTAGAGAAACTAAGCCAAAAGGTGGCATGCTGAAGTACATATGGGGCAAAATAATACAGTGGAGAGTCAAACTGCTATGTCAGTTGAAGGTAAGAACAATCAAAAAGTGGTCATGGACATGGGGTCACTGCCTGGCCTCTTTACCTGAAGCAAAAGACAAAGAGTTTCTGTTTACAGGAGTTCACTGCACACTTTACAGGCAAAGCCCAACTCGGCAATGTATATCTGAAGCATACACGGCCTCTTTTTCCCTTGAATGCTAAAGGCAAGAATGAAGCAGGGAAACAAGTGGACTGGCTAAAGGACAGCTCCAAAACCACTTTTGGGAGGAAATGCAGCTCACTTCTAAAAGAAATGCCAGCATTACTAAAGACAAAAGTATGTTTTCTGAAAATAAAGGCCTAGAACTCCAGTCTTCCAAGAGGCAAGATCAAATGACAGGCAAGTAGACCTGTCAATTGTGAATCAAGTTCCAAGTAAGAAAAGAGTTCTTTGAGGGTGATCAGAGGTGCAGCTCCCTCTAAATTGCAATTGCCTAACAACCTGTGCTGAGCTTGAAGCCTGCCATTTACAGGTTTGTGATGTAATGCAGTGGTAAAACTATATCATTACAGCCTTGGGGATTTAAAATAAAGAAAAAAGAAAATTGCCACCTAGGTGGAAAAGGAAACTTCAAACAATAAAAAAGCACTCCCACCTGACAATGCATGTTTGTTTAATGGAAGCTTTCCTGACAACTCTGAGGACCTTCGGAACCTCTTCTGGAAATATGAATACATCTATTGAACAAGCTAGCTTAGACACCTCCTTAAATGAACAAGGCCGTCCTGGCTCAGATAAGGATTGGGGCATTAACATCAAAATCATGGTTTGCAATCCCAGAATGCTGATGTAGATAACTGCAGAAGCTTCCCTTTATGCTATGGACTGCACCCACTTCCAGCAGTCCTCTACAATGCTGCAGCACATAGCACCTGAGAAGACATGCATTTCCCCTTATTAACAGACTTGCAAGATATGACACACCCTGAAAGACTCAGAAAATGCAGAGGTTTCAGATTTTTAGCTTCAATAACTTAACAGTCTGCCACTACAAATTTTGGGAAGATGAAACCTAGTCCACTGCCACACTCATACAACTTCCCTGCACAGGAAGCACAAGTGTCTACACCACATTACAGTTGTCTGACCTCATCATCAAGGGCTCTAGCTTTAGTGCCCACTCAAGAGACCACCATCCTTACATACACAACATGGGCCCCTCCAACTGGCCACTAAACAGCTACCATTAGCAACTATTAGTCTGGGCCAGAAAAAAGAGCCCCCTTGTTCAGATTGGTGGAAGGTTCATTCCTTTATGACAAAGAAGAAACAGACAGCAGAAGTTGGTCATGAAGCAAATAGTGACTATGCAACTACTGGCACCTTCATCCACTGCAGCATCATCAAATGGAGAGAAGTGTCAAAATAGTGGTACTCCTCCACTCCAACTGATATATTTAGGACTATGCTGCAAGCAAACCAAATGTAATTAGAAAGCTCAGATGCCTGTAGGAACTGGCTAGGAAAGATGGGCCTGAGAGGTTACTGCTGGTACACCCATTCTGAGGGGAGGGTCATGGTGGCTGTGGTTCTCCACATATGTAATTCCTATCAGGGAAATGTTCCTTTAGGTGTTGCCCTATTGGGGTTCTGACCTAGACTATTGCAATTGCACTAGGCAGCCAAAGCGGAACTGGTGAGTACAGGCATGCTTTTATTTGGCGGACAGACTGTGGGTTCAGCGGAGCCACTTGTTGGGGTGGGTGAATGAATATGCTGTTGGCCAGCTCCTTACCACAGGTCTCTTGCCCAGGAACAGAGGGCTAATAGGGATTCCTGGGGAGGATCAAATGAGCCATCCATCTCTTAACTAACCCAGGAATATTCAGCTCCCATTTGGCCAGATCAAATGGGTAAAGGCAGAGGAGCCAATGGCAACATCCTGGAAGAAAAGCAAAATTAAAAAAAAAAAAAAAAAAAAACTGTAGCATACTCCGTAATTATTCACTTTCATCTAGGAAAATCATCTTCAAGTGACCCTTCTCTCCAGGTGCCCCAGTCGCAACTGTCAATACTGTACCTTAGTCTGCACCATGAGGAAAATAGCAGTAGCATCCTGTACTGGAAGGAATGCAGAATTAAAGTGGTAACCCCCCCCCCCCCGAAGTGTTGTAATGCTGAATGAGCCAAAAAGTGATTAACATGCTCTAAGAGACTTGGTCACAAACCTTCAGTATAATAAGCCACATTCAATGATCTGGCACTGTGGCTGTGCAATTACCACTAACCTGCACTTCAACCAATGCACAGCATCTAGCTAATGTCCTCAGGAATCCATTTCCAATTACAGGACTGGTCTGTGATGCTCAGACCAATGATTTGGCATGTGCGGTCTGTCTTATTTTCAGGAAATCTGCATAGACAATGATTTAAGCCTTGTTTATATACAGTAAGCCACTGGCCAATTCCTGCTCTTGTGTTTTGCACCAATAATTCAGAATGGAGTTTGAAAAGTAAATGCGGCAAGTTTCAGTCTGTCATATAGCTGTTTTGTTTTTGTAAAACTGTTCATCCTAGAATGAAATGGCACATTACATCACATTTGTATGCATGTGTTGAAAACTAATGTCTTGGTAAAAATAGTACAAAAACATTTACTCAAAAACAACAGGAATCATAAATAATTAAAAGCTAACATAAATAGGTGGCAATTTGGAAATGGATGACAATTTTAAGTTGAGTTTATATCCTTCAGTACTGACTGCATCCTAACTAAAAGCTTTAACTTCTTTCATAAAATATTTTATAGTCATTACTATCATGTGGTTAGGAAACAATTTGTATTCTGAGGTCCGTAATGGAGACCACTTTACAGTTACATAACGAATGAGAACTGTCAGGTGATGCCACTGTGGAAGAGTTTGACCGACTGATTCGAGTTAATGACTTGGGTTCACAGCTGTGCACTGATACATGCAGTGGACTTGAAAAATCATTTGATAAATAAGACTGCCAATTAAGACTGACTCTAGGGGGAGACAAATGGCTTTTCAAAAGATGACAGAGCACTTGCCCAAGGCACACTGATGTGAAACTGATAACACAATTTGTTTGGTCACATCTGCAGTCCTTCTATGTTTGCTATTGCAGTTAGATGCACCGAATATTATTGCTTGGGTACACTCAAATGTTGGAATGAAGACCCATTTTATCCTCTGCCCATTTTTTTTGTCATAAGTTAAATAGTTATACAATATTATAGCCAGGACTGGTTATACCTAACCCATCTTTTAAATGTTATTTGAGAAAAGCCAGACCCCATATAATACAGCAACTGCATAGATGCTGCAGTTGCATCCTTCATCAGATGTTGTAATGCTACAGTTTAGTTGCATCATACCAAAGTGTGCTGGTGTTCCAAAAAAAGTTTTTTCCAAGACTGACCTTTAACCCTATTTGCTGCAGTAATTCAAGTGCTATGCAAGGCTTTTTATTAATAATAATGTGATCTGCCTTCATAAGTAACCAGGGACACAGGCCATGACAGTGACAAGGAGTAATGTTTATGTTTGGAAGACGTTAATGAATTTAACAATAAAGTAAAGTAAAGGGTGAAAACTTAATCTACCCTAAATTACATACCCACTATCAGTAGATAAGTGTTTCTACATGTCAGCTGCTTGTTTCAATTTTACTTGGGTCTTCAATTAAATAATTGAAAAAAATATACAAAACATACTGCACTCCTGCATCTATATCAGTTCACTAAAACGGCTGAAGTTCGAACACCATATGTTCGAACGTCTAACCACGAAGTACAAAAACATTAAAGTCTTAGAATAGCAATTTTTTTCCCAGGGAAAAAAAATCGCTGTTCCAGGAAAAACACACACACACAACACAAGCACACCAAAAAAAAACAGCAATCCACACACAAACACTAAAATCCTACATCTAACCCTACACTAAACTGTACATACACTACTATCTATCCACTTATCTTAACCCAAACCCTAACCCTAAAGTCAGTCACTATTGCACACTCAAATGTCCCGTGCTTTAACCCTAATGTCTGTCACTATCGCACACCCACCTCACCCGCACCCTAATTCACCTAACCCGTGCCCTAACCCCAACACCCACACAATCACACACTTACCTGAACCCAACCCGTAATTTCCCCACCACAGTCCTGATAATCGCGAAGCCACAGAAACGGCCCACCGAATTCTTTCCCTGGGAAAGAATTCGGTGTTCCTTGGCTTCGCGATAATCAGTGTTCGAACTTCACAGTTCGAACATCTGGTGTTCAATTGTCAGCCGTTTCAACGGACTGATATAGACCCTGCACTCCTTCAATCTATTGATCTGAAATTACTTTTGCTGCAGTTATCAAACTACTGAGTTCAACACCGACAACTTAATTTTATTATTTTATATGTATATTAATACTTGTATATTATTGTTTAAACTGACATCTTGGGACCCAGTCCCAAAGACTTGCTCTCAGTGTAAGTGACTTACTCCAGTTTACAGAAAGAGTGTCTATCTACAGCTCATCTAGACTGGAGAACGAATGTTCTCGCCGTGGAGCTCGGACTGAAAAATAACCTAAAAGACACCATTATTTATGCTCACTAAGCAGAGCTTCAGCTGTTTAGCAGTGTAAAATACATAAAATGTGTGTGTTTTGCATGCATGTGAGAGCAAGAGAAATTCTATACTGCTAAAAACTGGCTTGATAGATCCAAGATCTATTGGGAAGGCTTTAAATGTTTGGCCTCGAAATACATACTAGCAAGCAAATATATCACTAAAAGTCAAAAACACTTATGTACTTCCAAAACGTTTGGAAAATTTTACTTGTTATGTTACAAGAATGAATATATAATGTCAATCAGGCATGCCAGAGTTTAAGTTAGCATGGATCGCTAGTAATTTGTCTACTCAAGCTTTCTATTCCCAATATATACTGTAATGATTCTTGGGTGGAGGAAAAATACAGTTGTGTACACTTACCATAAATGTAGATGTTAGAGTGTATTCACTGTTGCAGTCATCAGCTGTGGGAGGATTCCCAAAGCTGAGGATGGAAGGATTAGAGTCCTATTTATGGGTCAGGAGGTCCTACAGAATTGCAGAAGCAAACCCTGCCCTGGACTTAGAAGAGAGGGGTTGGTGGTAATGCTTTGTAAACGTATGGACAGAGGTCCAAGTGGCCACTTCCAATATGTCCCTGGTAGGACCTCCTCTGAGGAAGGCAGAGGAAGTGGAGGTTGCCCTAGTGGAGTGGGTACGGATCGACTTAGGGATGGGTTTCCCATTTAGTCTGTAGCAAAAATGGATACAGTGTGAAATCCATTTGGAAATGGTGTGTTTGGAGATGGGCTTACCCTTTGCCCCTGGAGCAAAGCTTGCAAGAAGCTGGTCAGTTTTTCTGAATGGCTTAGTGTGGTCCAGATAGTATCGGAGTTGTCTGTGCACGTCTAGTGAGTGTAGACAACTTTCCCCCTTGTTTTGAGGGTTGAGTAAGAAGGTGAGAAGGTGTATGGCATGGCTAAGGGCCACATCAGGTACCACCTTGGGCATAAAGGAGTGATTAGTCCTCAGGGAGACTCTGTCTGCATGGAAAATTATGGACTCGACAGCAGGAGAGCTTGAAGTTCTGAGACCATTCTGGCTGAGGTGATCGCTAGTAGGAAAGAAATCTTCCAGGAAAGGTATTTCAATTCTGCTGAAATGGCAGGTTCGAATGGAGGCAAGGTTAGTTTCTCTAACACATAATTCAGGTCCCAGGGTGGAGTAGGAGATCTTCTGGGGGGCCTGATATTAAAAGCCCCCCTGAGGAATTGCTTAATCAAAGGATGAGAGAAGAGGGGTGAATCTGAATCATAATGGGCAGAGATGGCAGAGGAATGGATTTTAATTGAAAAGGAGAGACCACTATTGAGTACCTCTGCTAAGTAATTCAGGATGAGAGGGATGGAAGGTTGGGAGGCACTGCCCCCTTTGGATTGTTTCCTGGAGCAGAATCGTTTCCATTTTCCTGCATAAGATTTTCTTGTGCTGGGCCTTCTGGCCTCTGTGATAATGTCCAGGACCTGTTTGCTTAACAGTGACTTCTTGTTTGTTTTTAGTGTATGAGCCATACTGAAAGTTTGAGAATCTGTAGGTCTGGGTGCATCACCTTCCCCCTCTCCTGGGTCAAGAGGTCTGACCTTAGGGGAAGCAGCTTCGGGGGGCTGTAAGGTCAGACTGCATAGTAAGGGGTGTGACGATTGGGTGAAGGCTGCCAGCCTAGCCAGATAGAATTTTGGAGATGATTCTGTCATCTGTAAATATTAATGTAAACTTGTGATTTAAATGGTAAAAATAGTGTTACATGTGGAACCGAAAAAAATGTAACTGCAATCTACTGACCAAGTAAAGCATGTTGTGACCCTTTGATGTTAAAACTTGAGTCAGTAAGTCTAGAGTGAGTAAGGCATCCTGCATATTATTTTAAAGCCAGAGTTACTGGCCAGAATTTGCATGCATAAATGTCCTTTTACTGCTCTGGTTTCTGCCCACAGGTGAAGAATGTAAATGTAGTTTCTGTTAGCCTGGTAACCCAGGGAAGTGTGAATAATGATGTAATGTGAACTAGGAATGTGAGTTTAAAAACAGAGAATCAGAGAGCATTAAGCATGTTTGTCTTGATCATCCAACTCACCAGCACTGTCTTGCTCTATATGTAAGTTTATCTTAGACTTATGCTTTCTCTTAGTCTAATCTTTCTAGTTTCTAGCTATTTCTAAGTGTTTTTCTGTGATGTCAGAACTGTACTACTGAATTATTTTAAGTATTTCTCTGTGATCTCTGAACTCTTGACTAGCACTGTGTAGTAAAAAGTATTGTCTTGTGTTTTGATTTTTTGTTATTAAATATTTTTAAAACCCTTTCAACTGTGGCTGTTTTTGTAGAGATAACTTAAAGCTCTTTAGAGTACTTACATGCCTTTGGTAAAATTGTACAAAGCCACTCCAATAGCTTTAGCCTGGGCTATACTACTAACTGGATAATAATATTGCACAGTAATAACTGGACACCCTTTTAAGGGCCTTTGAGTAGCTGATAAATATTAGTGGGTGGTGGCAGCTGGTACTACTGTATAGTCTGGGAAAAAGGGGCACAGCTGGGGTACCTGTGACAGCCTTCCCCAGGAGTGTCTGTGTGGTTGTATAAACACTTCTCAAAGTGTGTATGTGTGTGTGTGTCTGTGTGTGTGTGTGTGTCAGCTACTTGGGCAGGGACACGAAACACTGGTTGGACAGAGAGGGTGCAGAAGGTTTTAGCTTGCCCACTAGGCTGAGATCTGTACCTTATAGCTATGCCATGGGGGAGTCTTACTGGGGACCTGGAGAGCAAGGGAGCGACCAGCCCCGGACTGACTGTGATCTGTGTGTGCGCTTAAGGGAAACTGCACTTTACTGTGTGAATTTGTTATCCTTTCCTCCTATATGAGACACCCCTCACTGGTGTTTATAGGTTCATAGGTTCATACTAGGCTATCTGGCCTTGGGCATTTACAAGCCTAGCCAGAGTGTGTTTAGCTTTCGCCACCCATTTTAAAATGAATTTTGCTATGCCCTTTTTCAAGGTTAGTATACTGTGCATCTGTCTAACAGACACACAGACGTGATACCCGGAGTAAATCTACGATCTCCCATCCACTCATCAAGATTCCTCTTGGAGAGTCAATGAGGGACTCTCCCTAACCTGGACTGGGATTTTATTCCAGAGTGAAGGGAGCTTCTGGGTTATGAATCTGTCCCTCCAGCATGTCCTATTTATTTCAGTGCTGCGGTTCAAGTCTCTCGAGCGCATAGCTCGATGGGATTTGGATTTTCTGAGGTGCAGCATGTCCATTAATTCCGGGTTGGACATGGCTTTATACGTCGGGCACAGATCGCCTCTGAGCAGGCGGTATGCCACTGAGTAGAGCTGGAGTTTCTTTAACTGGGCAGCATATGGCATCTGCTTGAGCCCTTTGATCCTCTTGGTGAGGTACTTTTGCGGTCTTTCCAGTTGCTGCAGGTGTTGGTAAGGTACATCCCAAAAGGGGCATTGTACTCAATTATGGGCCTGATGAAGGATGAGTAAAGAGGCACGATGACCTCCCCTGATCTAGATGTGAATCCTTTCATGATTAGGTGGGCTATATAAAATGATTTTCTAACCACTTTGACCACGTGGTTGTCGAATGAGAGATTGCTATCAACTTGGGTCCCCAGGTCCCTAATTACTTCTTCCGTACTTAATGAATTACCATCTATGTGGTAATTTGTGGGCACTTTGTTTTTGCCAAAGGGGATGACTATACACTTTTTGGTGTTTAGCTTGAGGCCATGGCTCTGGCATCAGTTGTCTGTTTCTATCTATGAGGCCCTTTTGTAGGATGCTTGTGTCGGCTGGAATCTCGATTATGGCGCCCAGTTTGCAGTCATCTGCAAACTTGGTCAGCCACAGCCCTACCGTGTTGGCCTGTACCCCTGAGAAATATATACCAAACAAGAGAGGTCCCAGGACTGAGCCTTGTGGGACGCCACTTGTAACTGGTTTGGAGTCTGACATGGATCCAGCAATTCTAACCATGTGGGTTCTGTCCTTGAGCCAGTTTGCAACCCATCTAGTGACATAGGGGTTTATATTTAAGCTGGTGAGCTTATCTATAATGCCCGAGTGGGGTATTGTATCGAAGGCTTTTGTGAGGTCCAGGTAGGCTATGTGGACCACCTTCCCCTCAATGACCTTGGTGACAGTTTCAAAGAAATCGACCTGGTTTAAGAGGCAGGATCTGCCCTTAAAGCCGAACTGGGTAGGATCCAGTGTCTGTAGGTCCCCAATATCTTTATTTATGAGGTCCATGATGATCCTTTCCATAGCTTTGCAGACCAAGCTAGTCAGGCTTATGGGGCGCTAGTTTCCAGGATCCGTTGAGGCACCACCTTTGTGGAGAGGGGACCACTGTTGCTGTACGCCACTCTGAGTACATATCCTGTAGTAAGGTTGAGATTGAACAGTAGTTTTATGTTTGGGTTTAGTTCTTCTTGGAGTTCATGTAGGACGCAGCCCGGGACACTGTCTGGTCCCATTGATGCTGTGTTTTTTGCTTTGGAGAGGGCGGCTCTTACCTGAGCATCTGAGATGTCAGGGGGGCAGCACTCTGCTGGGATAGATATTCGCCCTTTTGGTGGGGGGGGGGTTTGCGCTGAACCTGTCAGCTAGGATTTTGGCAAGGTCTGTGGGTTCGGTGTATCTTTTGTCATTTTGGACTAATTCTGAGCATATCTGGGAATTCCCACCCAGGTTCCTAACATAGCTAAAGAAAGCCTTGTGTTTATCCTTAGTGTCCTGTGCAATTTTTCTCTCGAAGCTGGCCTTAGACGATTTTAGGAGTGCCCGTAGTTTTTTGCTAATACTGATCAGAGATGCCTTCCCTTTTTGGGATTTTGCTCTATCATGTAGTAGCTTCCGCCTTCTATTGTATAGTTTGTTTATGGCTGGGGTCCACCAGACAGGATGCCTGCCTTTGGAGGATTGGTTCTTGGTTTTGTTTGGGATTGCATGATCCATACATTCCTGTTAGTTAGTGGTGAGGAGCGAGGCTCCTTGATTGCTGGACCAGTGTTGTGGGCATCACAAGGGGTACCAATGCTGTCTGGGCCAATCTGGGGTGGTGAGGATGGACTTTGGTTTCTCCTCTCTTATTTTGATCAGAATCTTGGGAATAAGGGGCAAAGGAGGGTATGCGTACATAAAGAGGGAGCTCCAGAGAAAGGCTAAGGCATCCACCTTCCATGCTAGGAGTGGATATTCTCTGGTACAAAACTTGTGCAGCTGGTGGTTGAGGTGCAAGGCAAAGAGATCCAACTCTGTGGTGCCCCACTCCTGAGCGATTTGCAGAAAGGTTTCTCTGTGGAGCTGCCATTCGTGGGGGTCCAGTAAGTTTCTGATTAGGTGGTCTGCCAGTGTGTTGTTGATCCCTGGTAAGTATTGGGCAATTAGGTGTAGCCCCATGGAGGTGGTTGTAAGCTACAGACTCATGGCTAACCTGTACAGGGGGTAAGATGGAGTGCCCCTCTGCTTGCTGATGTGCCACATTACTGTTGTGTTTTCTGTTTTTATAAGAACCACCCCTGGCCTGAGATGGGGTTAGAAGGAAGTCAGAGCATTTTGCACTGCCATAATTTCTTTCTCGTTGATGTGCAAGTTAAGCTGCTGGTCATTCCAGAGGCCTTGGGTACACCTGTCTGCTAGGTGAGCGCTCAAAGCTATGTCTGAGGCATTGATGGTGATTGTCTGTTCAGAAGAGTGGAAGATGAACAGATGACATTTGTTCATGGCACGGGCCTCTGCCCACCAGAGAAATTCATCCCTTATGCAAGGGATCACTGGGGAGAGTGGGGTCTAGGGACTGAGAGTGCTGGCACCAAAGTTTCTTTAAGTACCACTGAAGCTTTCTCATGTGAAGCCTGGCAAGAGGCATGAGAAGGATGCAAGATGCCATGCATCTCAGGGCTTGCAGGAATTTCCTCGCAGTGAGGTGACTTCTGGAAGCCAGCTCGGTGAAGTAGAGAAGCAGGAAGCCCTGCTTTTCTGGGAATAGGAAGGCCATTAGGGTTGCTATGTCTAGCACAGCTCCCAGGAAAACAATTTTAATTTTGCTTTGATTTTTTTCTCGTTTATGGTGAATCCTAGGGAAGTTAGGAGTTTTTTTTGACAAAGAGAAGATCCTGGAGCAACTTTTCTTTGCTGTGCGCCTGAATGAGGCAGTCATCCAGGTAAGTGTAAATATGTATAATTCTCTGCCTGCAGAATGCTATAGCCAGGGCCAAACATTTGGTGAATACTCTGGGATCAGTAGATAAGCCAAAGGGCAGTGCAGAGAACTGAAAGTGTTGATTGCCTGCTCTGAAGTGCAGACATTTTCTGCACGAGTCCCTGATGGGGATGTGGCGGTAGCCATCTTTTAGGTCCAATGTCCCTAGCCAGGCATTTTGTGTGAGCATAGGCAGGAGCTGCTGTAAGGTTAGCATTTTAAATCTGGGGACCACCAAGGAGGTGTTCAGTTTGGATAGATCCAGGATGGGGCACCAATTGCCCTCTTTTCTGGGAACAAGGAATAGTCTGGAGTAAAAACCTTTTTCCGTTTGATCCGGAAGGACAGGCTCTACTGCCCCCTGGGATATTAGTGTTTTTACATGTTTTAATGCCTCTGCCCACTGGTTTGGGGGGAGTTCTGGGTAACATCTTGGAATAGGGAGCTCACTGAAGGAGACCCTGTATCCCTGAGAAATGCTTTTTAATATCCATTTGTCCTTGATTACAGAGACCCAATTGTCCTTGAAGAGGGTGAGACTTCCTCCCAGTTTTAGATGGGTGAAAGTAGGGCAGAGGGGAGAGGGAGAGTCATTGTGAGTGCTTACCATAGAAGCTTGACTTAGAACTTCCTGCCTTAGAGGCAGAAGTGGTCCATTGTTTGCTTCTTTGCTGGCCCTGGGATTAGGGCCTGATGTCCTGTCCCTGCAGGACTTACTTTGTCCCTGTCTGCTGGGTGCAGGGAAGGCCCAGTGCTTTGAGGGAAGTTCCTGCTGAATCTGGGTGGTTGAACTTGAAAGAAATCTTTTACTGTTTGCATAGATTTTGCTTTGTCTTCCATCTTTTTAAGCACCTCTTCTCCTTTCTCTCCAAACAAGCGCTCTTTATCTAGGGGTGATTCAATAAGTTTAGACTTGACATGATCAGGGAGAGGTTGTTCCTTCAGCCATGCATGTCTTCTAATAACATATCCTGTCACTGCTGACCTACTAGAGGCTTCTAGGGCATCATATCCACATTGTAAGGAGGGTCTGACCACTTGATAAGCAGAGTGTAGTAATTCTGCCAGCTCTTTTCATTTGGCACCGTCAGGAGAGGTAGCAATCTTCTGTTTTATTTGCTGCAAAATGTGTTGTTGATACCTTTAACATATGGAACTGACAATTGAGGGCTCTGATAGCTAAAGTTGCAGAGGTGTATACTTTTAGCCCATCTGTCCAGAGCTCTGGAGTCTTTGTCGAAAGGAAGAGGATTCTTGGCAGAACTAGAATTAGCTCCTTTGGGTCCCTGTGTAATGACCTCAGGGTCTGCAGCAGGGTTCCTGTACATGTATTTGAGAGAATCCGGTACTCTGTAGTACCTGTCCGGTTTAGCAGGAGGCATGGCATCAGGGGCTAAACTGGATTCAAGGAAAACATCATCCCCCACTTCTAGAATAGGTGGGATGGCCAGGGGTCTGTGCTGGGGCAGGTCCAGAAACTCTCTAAATTGTTTCTTTGATTGTGCGCAATCCTGAGAGAGCGGAGGATTTCCCTGAAGGAGAGGTCCTATGGAGGGGAGGCAGAGGGGATTGACTCCTTTGCATCTGAATCCTCATAAACAGTTAAGGGCTGTTGTTCCACTTTAAAGGCAGAATAATCAGATTCTTCAGACTCTTGGTCTGTTAATTTCTGGAGAAGGAAGCCTTTTCCTTTTTTGAGTGGAGGCTTAAGTACCTCGGATAAGGGAGAGGAGATACTCTGCCATTTTAAGCATTTGAGCTTGGGGTGGGGAAGCAGTAGCAAGATGGTGGCTAGAAGCAGATTTCCTAGGAGTGGCCTGGCTTCAAGGGCTAACAGAATCAGTCAGTCTCTGAGAAATGGTAGTTGAAAGAGAAGATGTCGGTTTTGTCTAGAATCGGTAGTGTGGTCTCCTCAGAAGCTGGTGCTTACGTCGTGGCTCAGGACCCAACCGAGGCAGAGACAGCCAAAGGCTCGGAAGACGAAGTGGATTTCTATGGCATACCGGACTCTGAAAGGGTCTCGGCAGAGGCATGCATAGAAAGCAAGTCTGGCATCAGGGGCTGCAAAAGTGCCTCACTGAACTCCGGAGAACTGACGACTTGCTTAGCAGTAGCGTCATCGGTAGGCTTAGCCTTGTGTGGCCTGCCTCTATCTTTAAGTTTTTTTCGGAATGTTGGCAGATTGTTCTCTGATGGACACCATATCGGAACTTGAAGACGGAATATGAAAATAATTGCCTAAAAAGAGCTCTACAGTGAATGGTTCTCACATTAAAAAGAGGGCACAGAACCGGCAGCTAGGGATGTCGTGGTCTTGGCCTAAACAAGTGATGCAGTAGGAATGGAAGTCTCAGTGTGGGATCTGCTTTCCACAGTCGAGACAATTGTTAACTTTTTCAGACATCCGTTACAGCAAGAAAAAAAGGTCTCCATTGGGGTACTTGGCTTTAGATGTTTTCTGCTGAAATTGGACTTCTGGTAGCAACCGGCACTCGTGCGAACTGCTTCTGCTATGGGCTCCATGGCAAGAAAGACTGATGTAATGATGTCAGCTGCCTTGCTGTATAGTACTAATGACCTGATGTCAGACTACAGGCGACAGCAGTCGATGCGCAAAAACACTGATTCTGGTATTTGGGCCGGCCGAGGGCTACCACAGCAGGGATAACCCACAGGTAATGACTGCAACAGTGAAACACGACGAACATCTATATTTATGGTGACACCACTTTGTTAATAGTGTATACAGTTAATTTTATGTATTTGTGCATATTTGTTGTAAATAGTCAATGTTAGCCAGTCAAAGGGATAAATTTAGTCTCTTTCTATATATATTGAAATGTTATGTTCTTTGTATGTAGTCATGGAAAGCTTAAAGCTTTGTACCACCCCCTTTATGGCTCCAAAAATGTGTCTACCAAATGTTTCTTAGTTTGGTCAATGTTTAAGCAATGTTATTACACTTGTATGGTGAACTGTGTTGTAACTATAAGCTGAAACTCAATAAAAATTATAATTGAAAAAAAAAAAAAAAAAAAAAAAAAAAAGATAGATTAAGCCATTTTAAGCCCGCTAAGCAGTGCTTTTGCTGTTTAGAGAGTGTAAAAACTAAATGAAACAGAAAAAAAAGTGTCTGTGTGTGCGTGTGTGTGTATATATTTGTCTGTGTGAGAGAATATGTATGCTTGTGTGCATAAAAGCAAAGTGAGAGTGAGTGGAAGTGATCGAGCACTGACAGTAGTTACAGTAAAGAGGTCTGCATACCTCTTGACCTTTTAGCTCAAGATATGGGGGAGCAAAGGCTCAAAATAGGAACATTTTAAATACTGTCGTTATAAAAAAAAAATCACAAAGTTGCTTGAATAATAGGACATGTATTGGGGTGCATTTTCTGAACTGCAAGTGTGTGTGTGTGTGTGTGTGTGTGTGTGTGTGTGTGTGTGTGTGTGTGTGTGTGTGAGAGAGAGAGAGATCAATGGACCAGTAGTAGTAAAGAGGTTTGCATACCTCTCAACCTTTTAGCTCAGAAAATCTACACAAAGCCCGGAAAAGGCTCAAAAATAAGAACAGATTTTAAATGTTGTTCTTAAAAAATTACAAAGTAAATTAATTAACAGCATTTATGTTAACATGAATTTCCTGAAGAAAATAAAGTCTGAAAGTCAAATTAAGTCATTACCTAGTGACTTCAATCCCCAACAACCGGCAACAAACCACACATTTTAAAAGTAAGGGACCAAAAAATAAACATCTAGATATTTTTTAAAAGGATACATTTTGGATAAAATACTTCCTCCAACACCATTTACATATACTACAGCAACTTTGAAATATTAGGCAGAGGAACAATTTTATATAAAAAATACATAAAAAATGATACAGTAATAAAAAGGTAAATAAGCAAGTAACAATTTTACAGACAGTCCATTCTCTAATTGCAACAATGACCTCCAGGGTGCGAGTTACTGTGTAAATAACATCTTCCAGGTGTGTACAGGCCCTTCTCCTGCAGCACTGGCCCTCAGAACACCACTGGGTGGGAGTTATTTCCACAATAACACACAGGTATTATTGCTTGCTCAATTTTCCTGAGTGCAGGTATTTTGGAATCTGGTCAGTGGTTCAAGCCAGTTTTATAAACAGGTCTTACACCAGAGAGTAACTGAGGCAATCTTACACCAAATCACTTGCACTGAAAGCAACTCTTTTGGAATCTGGCCCCTTATTTCTTCTATATTTGGAAATTTACTTTACTTAGCATATTCTTTGGAAGATTTTTAATACTTTTCTAAATGTTTGTTTGAATTTCTTCTGTTCTGTAAAATTCTTCTTAATAAAATCCATTACAAATCTTAAGTTAAGCATCCTCGGAGGTCATCTACTCACTTTATGTGGAATTATTGTGCATGTTTTAAGTATACTGTTTTATGCATTTTGATGCGATATTTAAACATGTAGAGAAAATTTAATGTGCACTTTAAGATTTTATTTATGCTGAATTTTTGTTAACCAGGGTAGAGCAACAATCCCACTGGATCTATTTCAGTCTCAGCCCAGGGTAAACACAATAGATACAGGACATCACATACAAAATGCAATATGTACATATATTGTAATGCAATACACACATATTGTACACAACATGGACATCCAAGTTGGCTTGAAGATATAATAACAATACATAAGTAACACTATGTAGAGTGACTGACAAAACAATTTATATCAACAGTGGAAATCAGAGCTGGCTACAGTCAGATCAAGGTGTGCAGAGGGAAGAAGGGAAGGAAAAGATTAAGTCATACAATTAGAGACACAAATACTTGTATTTTTTAGTCTTTAAATGTGCTTTTATTTCAGACTAGAAAATGGTTGAGAAGAAAAGGGAGAGATTTTCACAGTTTGGGACCAAAGACAGACAGACAGCATGGTCTGTGCACTGAAGCCTAGTTTGGGGGAGGGGGTTGGGGGAGAGGACATCAGTGGTTAAGATGTCTAAGGTTGTATGTTGATGCATCTCTTGTCTGGAGCTAACAGGGGAAGGGGCCAGTCTTGAGAAGTTTAAATAGCAGGGTAGCAAGTTGAAAGTTTCACAACTACCCTGTTACCTTTTCAACGGTTTTGCTGTGGTTTTCATTTCTTGGGGAGAGTGATGACTCTGCAAAAGGCATTTGAGATGGACTGAATAATGGATGCATTTCTTTTAGAGGATGCAGCAATTAGAGTGGAGGCAACATTCTAGCTTAGCGAGTAAGACACCTTTACACATTTCAGCGTCTGGACAGAAAGGGGGAGATTCTATTAGCCAGAATAGGAGAGAGCTGATTTGTGTGTATGTTTAGTCCAGGTGGAGTTGGAAATTTAGGAAGTTGTCTAACCACATCCCTAGACATTTGATTATAGTGACATTTTTAATAGTGTTATTAAGATGGAGGATTTTTAGAGGCCTGGAGAAGTGAGCTTTTGCCTGGTGCTAAAAAGTTTATTTTATATGAGCTTAGCAGTAATTGTCATCACTGACTCGTTGAATAAGGACATGAAATTCAACCTTAAGTTAGAGTTAAACAGAAGATAGTGAGTGGCTGAAGTAGAACAGGACTATGTCATCAGCATAAAGCAGGAGGAGAAGCTGGTGCAAGTCGAAAGGAAATTTTTAATGTAGGCAGAAATGAGTAGAGGTGCCAGAAATTATCCTGGAGAGACAACTTTCGGCAGAGGGACTGATGTAGAGGCTGATTAACCACTACTTCAGTGAATTTCAGTTCAAGAGGCAGTTTTTGAACCAGTGCAGTGTGTCACAACTAAAGCTTATTTCAGTGAGATGGTCCCTGAGAAGAGTAAATCGACAAGATCAAAGGCTCCGGTGAGATCAATAAAAAATGGCTCCAGTAATTATGCCTTTACCCATTCCAAGAACAGTCACTGATTGTCCAGATAGTGGTGGACGTACCAAGACCAGTCTAAAGGCCATGCAGACATTTGAAAGAGAAAGTGGTACTGGATGATGTGCTGAGCGAGTTGCAATTAAAGTATTTTTTTCCAGGATTTTCCTAGAACCAAGAACAGAAATGGACTAAAAAGTCTGATGGATTGGATTTCTTATGGAAGGTTTTTCAATGGCATTTTTCCAAGTGTAAAACACAAGTTGTAGATGTGTTTCAGTGGGATTATGATGCTGTCTTGATAATAAACCATGGGTGAAGGTTGTCTGTACTGGCAGGGGGGGGGGGGGGGGTTTATCAAGTTTAATCTGCAAATGTTTGCAAATATACCCGTGAAAGATGCTTATACATGTTTTCTGAACTTGTTTAAGTTTTAGTAAGATAAAAACCAACAAAGGTCTAACCCAGTAGTACTGATGTATTTCTAGAAGCACTCGTTCATCCTCTGGATGAGCCAAGCAGATGAAAAGAATAATAGAATAGGCAATACATCCATTAGTGAGTTAGTAGGAGAAGCTTCTCTTGTCAGTAAATATCCTCAGTGGCAGCCTGTAAACAAATTGAAATTAAGTGGGATCCCTCCCAATGGAGTCACTGCTGCATGAAGTCGAATCCCTTAAACTTATTAGAACACCTGTAGAGATTGACAAATAATTCCTTGACCCTTGAATAAATTGCACTAAGTAAATAAAATGTCATGCAAGCTGTAAGTCAAAGCAAAGGCAAACAGAAAAAACATGAATAAAAGCAAAGTCAAAAGAAAGTAAACTAGACAAAAGCAGTTGCCAGTTCTTTTTCTTATATTTATTGGAGGCAGATTTCATAAAAGAGAAGACGACTAAGAAATGGTATCTGCATTTTATTTCAGTTTTAATTTATTTTGGCTTTCCTTTTATTCCTGTTTTTTTCCACTAGCCTTTGCTTCGACTCCCGGCTTGCTGACTGAAATTCTAATAGTAATATCAGGGAAAAAAAGAGATTGCATGTTACACACCATCTCTGAAACAATCACAGTTTCCTTTGTCAAATTGGCCTTAAGCTTTCTCGTAAATGGCATGAAATTGACAGTTCTTAGTTCATTAGGCATTTTACTCCATGAGGCAGGACTATTTTGCAGTAGGCTCTTTGTGCAGGTTAAGGTGAAGTTAGGTCCTACCCGTTGTGTTGCATCAAGACTTCTTAGAATACAAGTTTGTGTTACAAACCATGAGGATTTGAGAGTGGGACAGCATTGTTTGCTCAGTAATTTAAAAGTTAATTCACCGAGCAGGAAGGTGGCTCTGGCTATGACTAGTAACCACTTGGTTTTATTTAAACAATAATACCCAGTTGACTCAGACAGTTGTCATACACCTGAAAAGTTTGTTTTCAGTGGTATGCAGTAAATTAGTACTGCCTGGAGTGACATTACCACAGGCAATGAATACTTTAATCTGAGTAATTTTACTGCAATAAGCTTTAAGTGGTTCAGAGTGGGCTGTGCTTCTTTCTATGAGATTTTCATTGATGTAACACTAACTAAAATAAAATGTGTGAAACTGAAGGAAAGATTTTGGTCCAATTCTTTACCAAGGTATTTTGGTGTAGGACTTGTAGTACGGAATTTTAGGGACAGACAGTGCCATAAAATGAAGCAGAGTACAGCATCAAACTCACAATTAGAAAAACATGGTAAAATTAAGCACAGAAACAAAACCCTGTCTACCATTAAACCCCGCTAGTGCTAACAAAGCATTTTTTGTGGTGGGTAAATATACCAGTCTCCAACTTCGCACATGCACCACGGAAAGTATTTCCACTTAACATGCATCCAAGTCCCAATCTAATCTGGGACTCGCAATCAGTGCTGTATGCTATATTCAGGACACAGCAAATCTATAACACATCTTTACTTAGGTTAGAAAGGCATTTTGAATAAATTATCTAACACAAAACAGAAATAGCTTGATCTAGACAAACAATTGCTCTGCCATATAAAACACTGATTCAACCAGTCATGGTGTAGAATGCAGCTTTGTGGACTTTTGTAATGAAACAACTTGTGTATCTGCATAGATCTGACAGGTTGCTCATGGGGAAAAAAGCTATAAAACTATTCGGTTTTGGCCAGGCTCTAGAGAGATTATCTGTATTTGATCTTCAAGGCACTGTCAAACCCAGTTCATTATGCAACAGTGTCTAGAACACAAAGCTCATTTGCTACCTTTAATATCAAATTATCCAACCTAGTGGTAAACAAACAAAAAAAAAAGTTGTCACAAGCCAGTCTATGTGCATGTTTAAAAAAAAATCACTAGAAGGTACAACTGATAAAGCAGACATAGGGTTACGTCAATCAATCTTCAGTATTCAAAGCAATGAACCCCTTAATGATTACCATCCAAGAACAGCCATGGATGGCCACTCTGTGCATCTCAGAATGAACACAATTTGGTTATTATTCATAAAATCAAATACAAAACATTTAACATTTAACTGGAGCTTTTCTCCCCTGGCCTCCGCTGAAAATGGACCTACGTCCAGTCGGACACTCCCGGTCAACAAATATAAATAAATAAATAAACTGAAAACAGGCAGTGGCTGGCAGAGAATTAAAAACTCACTCAGTTTCACAATTTTTGAAAAGGCAATACAATGAGTTAGACATCCAGCTTCAAACTTCAGTGATTACCTAGTTTTAATTAAAGTCATTAACTCGTATACAAAAAAATAATTTGTATCAGTGGTTTGATATCTCTGGTGAAACAAAACACTGTAGGTCTCTGCTTTCAGAACTCCTTTATTAAAGTTTTTTTGTGCAATTGGCGCCCTCTAGAGAGACTAAAGCACATAAACACTTTATGTAAAGCTGTTAAGGCATACAATAAAGAGGTGCTGTGCTGTAGTGCATAGAAACTGCAAAATAGTGCCTGTATCAGCTTCTCATCTACTCCTTCTAATGTATGTGATCTTCCACAAAATTACTGTAGTTCTCTTACAAGCATATGAATACTCTTTTCCAGTTAAAGTTTTCATTCTGTATCCATTTCTATAGCTGAAACATTTGGGAAGGATTCTCAGTGTTGACAATGAAAGTCACCTCCCCAGTATGATAGGTCACACCCATTAATCAAGTGATGTTTGTTTCCCATACTAGTCTAAATGACATTCACAAATATGCTGTACAAGTTCATGTTATCAGAACAATCAGCTGGAAGGCAGAACTAGGAGGAACTGACGTGTTCTATAGTACTTCAAATCTAAAAGGACATCCTGATTCAGAGGGAGGGCTCTTTAGCTGTGAACCAGACAGACCTGCACTGCAGAGCTGGAGGCAAGACAGCACTGTTGGAAAGGGCTGCAAAACACTATATGATGAACACAGTCATAGAAATATGAGAACAGCCTGTACAAAAATAGTTTCTTTTTGTCAAAGACAGAGGTGGAAAAAATACCACCTGCCTCACATTGTGATGATGTGGTCAATGCCCTCCTGTCCATGGTTTTACCCTGCCCCCAATATGATACTGGTCAACTCCCTGCTGTCCACGACCTTAGCCTGCCCAACAATGTGATAACTGTTAGACATGCTAAAGCCATGAGCAGTAAATGTGATGGTTAACCCCCCTGCTGTCCAAAGCCTTACCCTTCCCAACAACACAAGGATGGTTAATGCCCTGCTGTCCATAGTCTTGCCCTGTAAAAGGCATGAACAGGCATTAAAGATAGGTTACTGAGGATTAGGGTGGGAGATCTGCCAGAGGTCAACACCAACTAGCCTGAAATATTAATCCACCCGGATTAAAAAAAAAGTTACTTGATGAATAGAATACTATTAAACAGGAAAGGCAAGTTGTGTAAAATGTTACCATAACAGTAGATGTCCTTTCCTTCACTGTTGCAGGATTCTTAACCATCGTATTCCTTGCCTCGTGAAACCAAACATTGGGCCAGTATACCAAAGCCTACTGTTGCTTTAAGGTAAGCCGTACGTCGCATATGCTCCTCACATAATGTAGGGCGTAAAGGTAACATCTGGATGTACCATCCTTAGAACTGAAAGACCCAGTAGGAGCGCCAGTTCAAGGAAAACCAAGAGGTAACCAGTACATCCAGGAAGGTAATGGACTAAGGAGGAAGAGTGAATACTGCAATACTGAAGGAAAGGATATCTACTGCTACGGTAAGATTTTACACAACTGTACCACATCCTTCCATTCATTGGTTGCAGTATTCTTAACTGTTGGGAGACTGCCAAAGCTCAAGAAGAAACTTGGGTGGAGGAAGGACCTGCAGAGCCCTCTAGGAAGCCATGAAGGATGGCCCTAGCAAAACCAGCTCTAGCTCTGGAGATTCCATCCAACTTGCAGTGCTTGGTAAATGCATGCACAGAAGTCCAGGTAACTGCTTCAAGAATAGAGTTAATATCCAAACCCTTGAAAAAGAAACATCCACAGCTCCAGAAGAATGATCTTTACAGAAGGAAGGCTCTTACCATGAAAAGTATAACAAAAATAAATAACCTTTGATATCCAAAAAGTAATAGTTTTCTTGGATACAGCTAAACCTAAGGACCTAGGATGAAAAGAAATAACTGATCAGATTTTCTAATAGACAGTCTTCTCCAAATAAAATCTGAGTTGTCTATGCACATCCAAAGTATGCAGCACCCTCACTGGCAGATGAGTAGGCAAATGAATACACCGAATAAGTGACAACTCATTAACCAACTTGGGCATAAAATAAGGATTAGTACACAAGGACAAGCTGTCCTCCTGAAATACCAAAAAAAAGGAGGACAAGCCATAAGGGCTTGAAACTTAGACACCCATCTGGCAGAAGTAAGGGCCAACAAAAGAACAATCTTCCAACAGCAATGTTGCAAGGAAGCTGAAACACCAGGCTCAAAAAGGAGCCTTGGTCAACTTCTCCAAAACAAAACTAAGATTCCCAGGGAGGAGGAACAGGCTTCCTGGGAGGCCCAATATAAAGGACACCTTTAAGGAATGGTTTAGCTTAAAATCTAGAAGCTACAGGAGAAGATAAAAGCAGACAAGTAGAGATAACTGATAAGTGGGCCTTAACACAATAGGCCAAACCATCACTGAGCAATTCACACAAATAAGAACCAAAGGGGCAGCCACACTAAGTGGATCCAGGTTACAAGAGACACCAAGCAGAAAAACTCTTCTATTTGGATAAGTAGGATTTCCTAGTCTCCTGCATAAGCACATCCTCAGAAAAAAGGAGTCTATGTGAAATTAAAATCCTATCACCCTCAGTGTTAGCTGAAGAGTGGACAGGTGGGAATGGATGACAAGATTTTGTTTTGTGCGAGCAGGACCACCCTGTGAAGTAACTTGTGATGATTGCCCGTGACTAAATGCAGAAGAGGAAATCAAATCGGTCCCAGCCAAAATGAGTCGCCAACAAGATGTTGGAAGCGTCTTGTTGAATTTTGAACAGGACTTTTGGAATGAGAGGAAGGGGAGGGAATGCATAAAGATAAATACCCTTTCAAGATATCCATGCGAAGCATCCATTCCCAGGATTGTGTTAAGGAGCTGCTCAGTGTCTGCCACAATGTTTTGACCTGACGGAATGTAAACTCCCTGAACAATCACTTAATACTGGACAGCAAGATCCCATACCAGGAGTGTCAACCACCAAAGAAGGTAAGATCTTGTTCCACCCTGTTTGTTTATATACCACATCACTGTGGTACTACCTGTAAATATCGTGAGAGGTCCTGGGGAGGGGGGTGAAAAGCCTGAAGCACTAACAAAAGAGCTCTTATCTATTTGAAATGACATGCTCTTTCTCTTGACAAGAAGACCACACCCCCTGTACCTCTAGGAAGCGAAAAGCTGCTTGCCTGCTCCCCATCCCATATGTGAAGTATCTGAGAACAGATCCTGAGAGGGAAGAGGGGGAATGAAAAGGGAGCCCTGGATTTAGACAACTGCTGGATCCAGAGACGTTCCTTCTTGAGACAAGGAAGAAGAGGAACTACAAAGTCTAAGGGATGTGCATGTTTAACCCAAACTGATTTCAGGAACCACTGAAACTTTCCCATGTGAAGTAGAGCTAGAGGGAGCAGAGATGGTAGATGCCATGAATCCCAGAGCTTATAGAAACTACCTGGCTGTAATGGAGGCCAGAGGAAGGAGAGGTTGAAAGAAGGTAATGAGAGAGTTGAGAGTTGAGGCCTTTGGAGGAGGCTGTAACATGTTACAAAGGAAGCAAGTGAGAGGGCTCGTCAGAGGCTACAGACACCACTGAGGGGTCAGCAGCAAGAGACACCTGTACAAAAAGTTAGTTCTCAGGCATCTTATAAAACCTATCAGGCTTTTGGGAGCAGGGAGCCCACAATCAGGAGCTTTAAAGGCATTATAAAATGTGTGCAACAAAGCAGCCAAAAATAGAAGGAATAGTAGAAGGTTTCAGAGATTCCATCTGCAGCAACTCATAGTACCTCTTCCTGGAGATTGTGTCCCCAAAAGAAATTTCTTCGAAGGGAGCATCAGGCCTGTTAGATGCAAATTCCTCTGACCCATAGTCTAAAGAAGGAATTTGAGAAGAGTAAGCAAAGAATTCCACAAAATCCAACTCCTTAGAGTACTCCTGTTCCCTGGGTCTTTTAAGGGAAGTAGAGGAGCGGGGGGGGGGGCTGAACAGAACTCCCCTCCCCCCTGAGGAGGTTTTAAAGCCATCACAGCATAAAACAAACCCCGACTGAAGGTTTGCCACTCACTCTGAGGGTCTCTAGGAGCAGGAGAGATAAGTTTAGTTTTTTTTTTGTTTTTTTTCTTTAATGGGAAGTCTGCCCTGTAAACCTCAGAAGACTCTGACCCAGGATGACATTCAATAACAGTAGTTGGGACTTCTTCCCCAACTAAAATCTAAGGCACACCCTTAGGCCCCTCGGAAATCATCTGTGGTTCCCACTGACCACCTGAAACGGACGTCTGGAAAGCGTTACCAGATGTGCTGAAAGCTGGATCACCACCAACCTCCAACCAGGTACAGCAGAGAAATCTGGCAACAAAACTGGGCATGTCTCTGGGTTCTCACTGACCTCAGGAGAAACGTCTGGTGGAAGTTGGACAGAAGATTCCGGTCTTGGTTTCTTAACCTTCTTCCCTAATGGCTGAGCGTCTGAGCAGGCAGTTCCTTCCATGGTATCAGAGAGATGCCCAAATTGCTGATTCTCTATATACAATGCTAGGGAAGATAGCCTACTATGTGCAGAGTTTTCGGTATGAAATCCTTCTAAATGGAGCAGGACTTAGTCGTGAGAGCCTCCTAGGCAAAATAAAAACATTGTCCATGGTGGTCTTTATGGGGAATTTATCTACCATTTACCCTTCTTGAAGGCATTAACCCCTAGAAGGAACAAAAGGGCAAGAAAACAATGACATTTCATTGGGGCATTTTTCTGCAACAGCTCCAAGACCAGCGAATAGGATGTAAGCATGCAGAACAACGATCGAAAAATGTGTTCAGACTGGCTGAAAGGACAGAGGCATTCAGACCGACAATACAGAAATGTGTTCAGACTGGAGGCAAAAGTTCTGAGGAAGGTACATGCCCTACACTATGCGAGGAGCATACGTGATATACGGAGTACCTTAAAACAGTAGGCTTTGATACAATGGCTGGATGTCATGCTTCACAAGGCAGGGAATCCCAACTGTTAAGAATACTGCAATCAGTGAATGGAAGGACATCTGTTGTGGCAGTGAAATGCTGAAAAGAATTCAGAAGCTGCAAGAAAACAAAACATGTGCATGCTAGGAGGTGCCCTACAGCACCTGTTGTAGCACAATGATGTCAGCAATGCATTCACCTCACTCTGTAAGGAGGCTGACATGAAAAGTTGAAAGACATACTCTTAAACCAAAGGCTAGAACAAGAAAAAATAGAAATGTAGTGACAACGTCCATCAAATGTAGTGAATTACATAAAGTTGCATACTTAAATTTAGAGGTTCTCAATCCAAGCCTTTAGGGCTGGTTAACTGTAGGCAGCACTCATGTGCAACTTTAACAGACTTTCTCAGCCACTAAAACATCTCCCCTAACTATCGTAATGTGCTATGCTCCCCTTCTCTCCAGATCTTGCTCGCCTTAAAGATGTACAAGACTCATGGACTAAAGAGATCTCAGGCTCATCCCTCCAGGTTTCTAGAAAGGTCTGTAAATGGAAAGGAGAAGATGAGTGAGGCTGATGAATTGGATTGTTAAGATTTAAACCTTATAGTATGCATACCCTATGACAAGTCTCCTGATACAACTTCCTGAGTGGCATCAAGACAGAATATCACAGATTACGGTGATCCTGAAGGTAGACATGGAACTAGACATCAAATCCAGTTTATAGTGTCTCTCAAAAGTCAGTGGTAAAATCCATGCCACAGCCACACAGATAAAAGCAATTGAATTCTGAAAAAATATGGGATGTAGCTCTAGCAGAACATGCTTTAAATTTACCTGGTCAAGTTTTCTTGCATTTTTCATAGCAAAAAGCTATGCATTGCACTAGCCATCTGGACACTTCCTTCCCCAATCTGCTTGAAGTGGATGTAAGAGAACAGGTCATCCTTTCTCACATCCTCTGTTCTCTCTACACAGAAGTGTAGTGGATGATGAACATCTGAACAATGGAGAAAATACCGTCTTTCCTCAGTAATCCAGTAATGGCAACAGACAGACAGATTAAAGTTAATCTCCATTAGCATGACATAAAATGTAAAGAAGACTTAGAAGACAATACTTGGATTTTAGAAATTCTCCTAAATGAAGTTGCTGCCATGAAAAAGTCTTCTTTAACAAAATTTCAAGATGCAAAGTCACTGTTAGTTCGAAGAGGGATAAAGTCAAGGTTTCCAACGTATTTAAAACTGTGGAGAAGCAATTTCATGAGAACAGGCCAGAGTACCAATATTTCCTCATCCACAATGTTTTACTTCTTTTTAAATGAAGAAACGTTCATCCCCTACTAAAAATTAGATATGGCTTCTAAGTAAACCTAAACCTTATAAAAGCTGGACCCTCATCAAAAACATCAGGTGAAAACAGTAAGGCTACTGGAACTGGAGGCAAGATATGATCCACTTATTCCTGTAGTTCTTCCTAGAGGATTTCTGGGACTGAAGGTCCAGGTGTAGCCTGCAAGACGGATTAGACAGAAGACTGCTGCAGTCTCTGAGAAGATGTTTCTCTAACAGATCTGGCCATAGCAATGGGAATCTGACTTGTCTGAGCCAAAATGGGGCCATGAAGTTTCTTTGTCTTACTGAGCTTTGCTTTCTGTAAGAATTTCATTATGAGTGGAAACAATGGAAAAACTTACCAGTGACCATTTGTAACTATTCTCAGGTGCCGTGCCCTGGTTTTGGAATTAGTTGCTGCATATGGTATTGGTTACAGATACAATGGCCTTTTCCAGTGAAAATCACTGACTTTGGGAACACCAAATAAACACGAAAAAGGTATTCAGGCACCATGAAGTAAAAGCAGAGAGCAATCTTATTGCCAAAACTCCAAACACAGATAAATCCAATACAAGTTAAGCTCTTTCACCCGGAACACTCCTAGGCCTCATCAGAATATTGCACATAGTGTTTCACAGATATTTAAGTATTAAAACAGCCAATGACACACAAGAAAAAAAAACGTAAAATTAACATCCTGTCTGTCTTTATAAATAAAACCCCCATTAAAATATGAATGATTTACATGTATATAAAAACATACATGTAGTACTGTTTATTTAAAATACAAAAAAATATATTATAATTTAGCTGCTCTAAGCTTCAGTACACTGTTAATACTAATGTGCTCATTTAATCTACGCAATCTTCCTACATCCAACTTTATCTGCCAGAATAGTTCTTTATATTCTAATCCGGCTTCCCAACCATCACCCCTAGGATCCTGAGTCACTTGTTCTTAAACAGAGAATAAAAGGTTACCATTGTTACAGGATCTATAATGCCTGTACAAGGCATTAGTTTCTCTTCGTTGTGCTATGTCGTCGGAGTGTTCATACACAAGTTTCCTAAGAGTCCTCTCTGTTTTGCCTGTATAAAAATAGAGACACGAGTCACATGTTACCAGGTACCCTACCCCTCTGCTGTTGCAGCTGTAGTGTCCTGTGGTGTTCAAATGTATGTTCCTAGCTTTTACAATAATTTCCTCACTGTCAGCCATGTACCTGCATTGATTGCAAAAAACACATCTATATGTGCCCTCTCTCTTGCTGTACGTACTAGACTTATACAAATCCACTCTTTCCAACACGTCCTTTAAATTTTTGTTTCTTCTTCTAATGAACATAGGTGACTCTGGTATAAACTTCCTGATATCCTAGTTCAAACTCAATAGTCCCCAATATTTCTTAATATTTTCTACTTCGGCAGAAGCTGAAAAAAATGTGTGTACAAAAGCTAAGTTGTATCCATCATTACTTGTCCTACCACTGGTCTCCTCATTCCTCAAGCCCAACAAGGGCTTACATTTTTGTTCTCTACCCTGCAAAACCTCATGAGCCAATTTATCTATCAAGTCACTTGGGTATCCCCTCTATATAAAAAGCTCCCTAATAAAATCTCTCTCTAATAAAACTACCCAGTTCACTGCACATTCTTGAAGCTCTAATTAGTTGACCTTTAACTATTCCCTTTTTCCTGGAAAATGGATGCCCACTCTGAAAATGTAAATGAGTTCAAGAGGGTGGGTGGCTTAATGGTTAAGGTGTTTGCCTTATAAACACAAGGTGCAGGGTTTGAGTCTCACAAGGGATAATTGGCTAGGCTTAAAATGGCTCATAAGGGCAGCTAGCTTAGTACTGACCTATGAACCTATCAGAATGTGTATTTCCGAAAAATCCTAGATTGAAAACAATTGCCAGTGTAGGCTTTATAAATGGTGACATCTAAATAATTAATGGTTTCAAGAGAATTGTGGCAAGTAAATCTCAAAAAATCCATTGTACCGTTAATGTAAGTTAAAAATTCAGTAAGTTTATCTACAGGACCCCTCCAAAACAAACATATATCATCCAAAAACCTGGTATAAAATGTGATGTAACCAAACCAATCAGTGTTGAATATATATCTCTTCTCCCAAAAATAAAGGGCACAATTTTCATACAAGGGGGCACAAGCGGCCCCCACTGCTATGCCTTTTTCCGATCTGTAAAATTCATCATTGAAAAACAAAGTTGTTCTTAAGTATGGTTTCCATAAATTCTATCAGCAGATTAATCTGGTAATTTTTCAAATATTCAACCTCTAATAGAATCTCATGGAACCATTCTAATCCAATTGTGTGGGGTATACTGGGAAATAATTCAACCACATCAAAAGTAAAACACCAGGTTTGGGTCATATTTGTCTGGAGTAATGTTTTTCAAAAAAATCAAGAATTCTTGGAAATGGGAGTTGACAAATTTCTTGAGATGATAATCTACATAAAGTGCTAAAGGCTCCGTTTTGAAGCCAGCCCCTGCAACAATGGGTCAAAAAAGTACAGTTGTGTACACTTACCATAAATGCGGATGTTCGAATGTATTCACTGCTACAGTCATCACATTTGGGTTATCCCTGCCAGGGTAGCCCTCAGCCAGCCCGAATACCAGAGACTTAGTATTTCTGCGTCAGTTGCCGTCGCTTCAGGACTGACGTCAGGTCATCAGTAGTATAAAGGCAGCCAATGACATTGCGTCAGTTTTTCTTGCCCTAAAAACTGTCAGAAGCCCCCAGGTGGGAGCCAGGTTCTGGTGGAAGAACTCCACCAGTAGAAAGTAAATACCAATATGTCCCTTGCAAGGAAAGAGAAGAAAGAAGAGGGGGGTGGAGGAAGGGAAACCAGGACTGCAACAGTGAAGACACTAACATCTGCATTTATGGTAAGTGTACACAACTGTACTATGTTCTTTGTGTTTCACTGTTGCAGTCATCACATTTGGGTTGATTCCTAAAGCTGAGGAAATGGGTACAGGCAGTCGAGGAAACTAGGGGCTGGCTAAGATGCCCTGCAAGACTGCAGAGGGAAACCCTGCCCTGGATTTGGAGAAGATAGGCAGGTGGTAATTCCAGATGGCAGCCTCTAGGATGTCCCTGGTGGGGACTCCTCTGAGGATAGCTGCAGAGGTGGAGGCTGCTCTGGTGGAGTGACTCCCTTGGGGGGGGGGGGTTCTTTCCATGTTGCTTGTAGCAGAAATGGATGCAGTGTGCTATCCATCTGGAAATGGTTTGGTTGGAGATGGCTTTGCCCTCTGCCCCTGCAGCAAAGCTAACCAGCAATTTATCAAACTTTCTGAATGATTTAGTCCTGTCTAGATAGAATCTGAGCTGTCTGTGCACATCGAGAAAGTGCAGGATCCTTTCCCCCTAGTTCTGTGGGTTACGGAAAAAGGTGGGCAAATGAATGGATTGGTTGAGAGCCACGCTG
Source organism: Protopterus annectens (assembly GCF_019279795.1). Taxonomy (NCBI): domain Eukaryota; kingdom Metazoa; phylum Chordata; order Ceratodontiformes; family Protopteridae; genus Protopterus; species Protopterus annectens. The sequence continues at coordinate 1,503,000,500 of NC_056746.1, read as the reverse complement.
GACACCACCTTGGGCATGAAGGCTGGGTTGGTCCCGAAGGATACCCTGTCAGCATGGAAGATGATGAAGGGTTCCACAGTCACGAGTGCTTGCAGCTCGAAGACCCTTCTTGCTGAAGTGATGGCCAGAAGGAAAGCTGTCTTCCAGGAGAGAAATTTTAGCTTTGCTGAAGAGGCTGGTTTGAAGGGTGGGCAGGATGAGCTTTTCCAACACAAAGTTAAGGTCCCAAACCAGGATTGGTGCTCTTCTGGGTGTCCTCAAGTTGCTAGCCCCTCTTAGGAACTGTCTGATCAGAGGGTGTGAAAAAAGGGGCTGCTCAGTGGGGAAATGAGCAGAGATAGCAGAAGCATGAATTAATAGAGGAAAAAGGAGACCACTGTGTAGCAGATCAGCTAAGTAATCCAAGATGAGAGGGAGGGAGGGCTGTGCCGTATTGGCTCCCTTAGCCTAAATCCAGGTGCAGAACCTTCTCCCATTTGTCAGCATAATACTTTCTAGTGCTAGGGCGCCTGGCCTCACATACAACATTTAGAACCTGTTTACTGAAGTTGGCAGATTGATCGGGGGTTAGGGAATAAGCCAAGCTGCCAAATTGAGTATCTGCAGTTGGGGATGCATGAATTCTCCTTCCCACTGTGTTAAGAGGGTTGGAATCTGAGTGAGATGCCATGGTGGCAGTGGGGACAGGCTGCGCTGCAGTGGGTACCAGTGCTGGCGAGGCCAGTGTGGAGCAATAAGAATTGATTTGGTTTTTCCTCCTTTACTTTGAGCAGTACCCTGGGGATGAGAGGTAGTGGAGGAAAGGCACAGACTGATAGACTGACCCAGGGGAAGGACAGGGCTTCCACTATCCAAGCCATGTAGTGATGTTCCCTGGTGCAGAACTTGCTGAGCGGATGGCTGGTGTGGGAGGCAAAGAGGTCGACCTTCGGGGTGCCTCATTTCTGAGTTATTAGGGTGAAGGTTCTTTTGTCGAGCTGCCACTTGTGTGGGTCCAAAAGATTTCTGCTTAGGTGGTCTACCAGAGAGTTTTGAGAACCTGGTAGGAATTGTGCTAACAGGTGGAGCTGCATGGCAGCGGCTGTGTGCCAAAAGGTCATGGCCAGCCTGCACAGAGGGTAGGAGTGAGTCCCTCTGCTTGTTGATATACCACATCACAGTGGTGTTTGTCTGTTTTGATCAGGAGAGCCCCTGAGGAGAGAAGGGGCTTGAAAGCTGTCAAGGTGTGCTGGACAGCTATCATTTCTTTTTGGTTGATGTCCAGATGGATTTGCTGTGGGCTCCATTGGCCCTGTATGCACCTGCCATCCAGGTGTGCACCCCAGGCATATTCTGATGCATCTGTGGTGAGGGTCTGGGTGGCGGGGGGTGGTGAGAAAGGTAGCCCCTTGTTGAGGGAGCATGCTGTTGCCCACCAAAGAAAATCTTTTCTGAGGCAAGGTATCATGGGTATAAAAGAGTCTCCAGGTCTTGAGAGTGTTGACACCAAAGGCTTTTTAGGTACCACTGAAGTTTCCTCATATGCAGTCTGGCATATGGAATGAGTAGAATGCATGATGCCATGAACCCCAGAGCTTGCAGGATTTTCCTTTCAGATAACTGGGGTCTGGGTGGCTAGTTGAGAGAAGCAGGCTGTCAGGAAAGTTTGCTTTTCTGGTGTAAGGAATGCCATCTGGGATGCTGTATCCAGGCTTGCTCCCAGGAATATAATCCTTTGGGTGGGTACCTGCTTGGATTTCATTTTGTTGATTGTGTACCCTCGGGAGGTTAGTAGGGACTTTACAAAGGCCAGGTGCTTGAGCAGCTTTTCCTGGCTGTCTGCCTGAATTAGGCAGTCGTCCAAGTATGGGTAAATCTGGATATTCCTTTGTCTGCAAAAGACAATAGCCAGACATTTTGTGAAAACTCTGGGAGCAGTAGATAAGCCAAAGGGAAGTGCAGAGAACTGAAAGTGCAGAGTTCTGGCCCTGAAACAGAGATATTTCCTGCACGATTCCCTGATAGGAATGTGGAGGTAGGCCTCTCTTAGGTCTAGGGTGGCTAGCCAAGCATCCTTAGAGAGCATGGGTAGCAGCTGCTGGACGGTGAGCATTTTGAATTTTGGTATCACCAGGAAGGTGTTTAGAATGGATAGATCGAGGATGGGGTGCCAGGTGCCCTCTTCTCTGGGTACCAGAAAAAGTCTGGAGTAGAAATCTAGGCCTTTCTGTTCTGCAAAGTACAGTTGTGTACCTACCATAAATGCAGATGTTAGAGTGTATTCACTGTTGCAGTCATTACTCTAGGGTTATCCTGCTGGCAGGCTATCCGCAGTCGGCCTGAATTCCAAGTCTTGGTCTGACGTCGGTTTCTGTCGCCTCTTCCCTGATGTCAGTGCACCAGGGGTATAAAAGATGCAGCAGACGCCATTTTCTTCAGTTTTTCTTGCCCCAGATGTCAGGTGCCCCCAAAAGGGTAGGCTAAATAGATTATGCCAATAAATATGCATGCACTAAAGTAAACATTTCCTTCATCTACAAGCAAATACACCACATAGGTTGTAAAGAATACAGAAGTACAGATAAGACCCAGCAAATGAAAGGGGGATGGTGGGAGGGTAACCTGGACTGCAACAGTGAATACACTCGAACATCTACATTTATGGTAGGTACACAACTGTACTAGGTTCACCGTGTTTCACTGTTGCAGTCATTACTCTTGGGTTGAATCCCAAAGCTGAGGATGGGTGGCTGGGCTAAATAGGATTAGGAGAGACTATGAGGCCCTGCAGAACTGCAGTGGCAAAGCCTGCGGATTTACATTATAGAGGTAAGTGGTAGTGCTTTGTAAAAGTGTGCACTGAACTCCAAGTTGCAGCCTCTAAGATGTCTTTGGTTGGTACTCCTCTGAGGAAGGCTGCTGAAGTGGCTGCTGCTCTGGTAGAATGAGGCCTAATGCCCTTAGGCACTGATTTGCCATGCTGTGAGTAGCAGAAACGAATGCAATGGCCTATCCATTTTGAAATAGTCTGTTTTGAGATGCCTTTCCTTGTGATCCTGCAGCATATGCCACTAAAAGTTGCTCAGTCTTCCTGAAAGCTTTAGTTCTGTCCAAATAGAAGAATAGCTGCCTGTGTATGTCCAAAGAATGCAGAAGTCTCTCACCCTTGTTCTGTGGGTTTGGATAAAAGATAGGCAAGTGAATGGTTTGGTTAAGGGCCACAATGGACACCACCTTAGGCATAAGTGGTAGGGTTCGTCCTCAGAGAAACCCTGCCTGGATGGAAAATGATAAAAGGTTCCACAGCCAAGAGTGCCTGTAACTCAGAGACTCGTCTTGCAGGGGTTATTGCTAGGAGCAGAGCTGTTTTCCAGGATAAGAATTTTATATCAGCTGTTGAGGCTGGCTCAAAAGGAGGCAGTGTGAGTTTTTCCAAGACATAATTGAGGTCCCATGAAGGTACTGGTGCTCTCCTTGGAGGTCTTATGTTTTTGGCCCCTCTGAGGTACTGCCTTATTAAAGTATGAGAAAAGATAGATGGTTCAGTATTGTACTGGGCTGAAATGGCAGAGGCATGAATCTTAACTGAGATGCTGGACAAAGGCCTATCCTTTTCCTCAATTAAGTATTGTAAAATCTGAGCAATATTTGGTACAAACATGTCAATTCCTTGTTCCTGGTTCCAAGCACAGAATCTCTTTGATTTTTCTGTATAAGATTTTCTGGTACTGGACCTCCTGGCCTCCAAGATAACATCCATAACAGCTTTTGAAAGAGGAGTGTTCTGAATGGCTACATTATCCGCCATGCTGCCAGATTTAAGGTCCTGAGTTGGCTGTGCAGGATCTGATTGTTTTGTTGGGTCAGTAAGTGAGAAGTTTGAGGCAATGTCCAGGCTGACCCTTGAGACAAGTTCTTTAGGATTGGGTACCAGTGCTGGCGTGGTCAGTCTGGGGGCAATCTGTATCATTTTTGGCTTCTCTTGTCTGACCTTTAGGAGTACCTTGGGGAGGAGAGGCAGCGGAGTAAAGGCATACACTGTTAGGGTTTTCCAGCTGAAGGATAGGGCGTCCACTCTCCATGCTTGTTTGTGATAAATCCTTGTGCATAATCCCTGTAATTGGCAGTTGTGAGGGGAGGCAAATAGATCCATGTCTGGGCATCCCCACTTCCTTGTTATCATGCTGAAGACTTGTGGATCCAGTTTCCACTCATGGGGATCCATGAGGTTTTTGCTTAGTTCGTCTGCCAGAGTGTTTATTTTTCCTGGCAGGAATTGTGCTTGCAGGTGAACTTGGTAGGTCAATGCGGTGTCCCACAAAGTCATGGCTTGTCTGCAGAGGGGGTAGGAATGTGTGCCTCCCTGCTTGTTTATGTACCACATGACTGTAGTACTGTCCGTCTTTATCAGTAGTTGTCCTGGATGAAGTAGATCCTTGAAAGCTGTCAGGGTATTCTGAACAGCTAGCATCGATTTTTGATTGATATGAAGATGCATCTGGCTTGCGGGCCATGTGCCCTGAATACATTTTCCTGCCATGTGGGCCCCCCAGGCATAATCTGATGCATCCGTTGTTAGAGCCTGCCTGGCTGTGGGTAAAGTTAATGGCTGTCCCTTGTTGCGGTGACAGGCTTGTGACCACTATTAAAACTCCTGTTGCAGGCAGGGAATGAGGGTAATTAATGTTTCCAGGCTGTGGCAATGTTGAGTCCAAACACTTTTTAGATACCATTGTTTCCTCATATGCAGTCTGGCATATAGAATTAGCAGAATGCAGGATGCCATGAAGCCCAAAGCCTGCAAAATTTTCCTTGCAGATAACTGGGTCTTTGTCGCCAACATTTTGAAGTAAGAAGTCAGTTGCCTTTGTTTGTCTGGCGTGAGATAAGCCATCTGGGCAGTTATATTTAAGCTTGCACCCAGGAACATTTTCTTGAGAAGGTACTAGTTTTGATTTCTTTTCGTTTACCGTGTACCCTAGGCAAATTAGTAATCTTTTTACAAATGCCAGATGCTTTAGTAGAATGTCTTTGTTCTCTGCTTGAACAAGGCAGTCGTCCAAGTTAGGATGTATTTGAATTCCTCTTTGTCTGCAAAATGCAATTACTGGTGCCAGGCATTTTGTGAAGACCCTGGGCGCAGTAGATAAGCCAAAGGGCAGTGCACAGAATTGGTAGTGCATTGAGCCAGCTATGAATCTGAGGTATCTTCTGCAAGATTGTCTGATTGGGACATGCAGGTATGCCTCTTTTAGGTGTAAAGTTACGAGCCAAGCCTTCTTGCCCAGCATGGGCAGTAGCTGCTGCAGAGTCAACATTTTTAATTTTGGAACGTCCAGAAATGTGTTTAGTATAGACAGGTCCAGTATTGGTCTCCAGGCTTTGTCCTTTCTGTGCACCAAGAAAAGTCTCAAGTAAAATCCTTGTCCCTGCTCTTGTTGTGGTACTTGAATGGCCCTCATGTCCATGAGGGATGAAAAGTACAGTTTTGTACCTACCATAAATGTAGATGTTTGAGTGTTCACACTGCTGCAGTCATTACACTTGGGTTATCCCACCGTCATGCGGTCCCGCAGTCGGCCAGAGTTCCAAAGTCTTGGTCCGGCGTCGGTTGCTGTCGCTTCTTCCCTGACGTCAGTGCGCCAGGGGTATACAAGATGCATCAGACGCCATTTTCTTTAGTTTTTCTTTCCCCAGATGTCAGGTGCCCCCAAGTAGGTAGGCAATACATATTATGCAATACATATTGCTAATAAAACATACATAAAAAATCAAAACAATACCTTCAGTTACAAGCAAATACACCACAAAGGTTGTATAGGATAGAAAGGTATAGACAAGCCCAGCTAGTTCAGAGAGGATGGTGGGAGGGTAACCTGGACTGCAGCAGTGTGAACACTCTAATATCTACATTTATGGTAGGTACAAAACTGTACTATGTTCATCGTGTTACATTGCTGCAGTCATTTCACTTGGGTAGAATCCCAAAGCTAAGGTTGGGAGGCTGGTCTATAAAGAGTTAGGATTGGCTATGAGGCCCTGCAGAACTGCAGTGGTAAATCCTGCTCTGCATTTAGAGTAAAGAGGCAAGTGGTAATGCTTGGTAAAGGTGTGCACTGAACTCCAAGTTGCAGCCTCCAAAATTTCCTTGGTTGGTATTCCTCTGAGAAAGGCTGTTGAAGTAGCTGTTGCTCTGGTAGAATGTGGCCTAATGTTATTAGGGACTGCTTTTCCATGCTGTGTGTAGCAGTAACGAATACAGTGTCCTATCCATTTGGAAATGGTCTGCTTTGAGATACCTTGCCCTGTGATCCTGCAGCATATGCTACAAACAGTTGCTCAGTTTTCCTGAAAGCTTTTGTTTTGTCCAAGTAGAAGCGTAGCTGCCTGTGTATGTCCAAAGAGTGCAGAAGTTTCTCCCCTTTATTCTGGGGGTTTGGATAGAAAGTTGGCAAATGGATGGTTTGGTTAAGCGCCACACTAGATACCACCTTTGGCATGAAGGTAGGGTTTGTCCTTAAAGAAACCCTGCCCTGATGAAATATTATAAAAAGGTTCCACTGCCATTAATGCCTGTAGCTCTGAGACTCTTCGTGCTGAAGTTACTGCCAGGAGCAGAGCTGTTTTCCATGATAAAAATTTTAGATCGGCTGTATTGGCTGGCTCAAAAGGTGGCAAGGTCAGTTTTTCAAAAACAAAATTGGAGGTCCCACATTGGTGTTGGTGCTCTCCGGGGCGGTCTTATGTTTTTAGCCCCTCTGAGGTACTGCTTTAGCAAGGGATGAGAAAATGAAGGAGGATCCGTGTTGTAATAAGCTGAAATGGCAGCGGCGTGGATCTTAATTGATGAGAAGGATAGGCCATTGTCCAGCATCTCAGTTAAGTATTGTAATATCTGAGGAATGTTTGGGACAAGAGGATCAAGGCTTTGAGCCTGGTTCCAGGCGCAGAATCTCTTCCATTTTTCTGAGTAAGATTTCCTGGTGCTAGGCCTCCTGGCCTCCAAAATGACATCCATAACAGCTTTAGAGAGAGGTGTTGCCTGTTTGACTAATGAATCTGCCATGCAGCCAGGTTTAGGGTTTTGAGCTGACCGTGCAGGATCTGATTGTTTTGTTGAGTCAGAAGGTGTGAAATGGCAAAATCCATGGTGGGCCTTGAGCTAAGTTCTTGGGTACCAGTGCTGGCGTGGCCAGTCTGGAGCAATCAGGATCATCTGTGGTTTTTCTTGTCTGGCTTTTAGGAGTACCTTTGAAAGGAGAGGCAGTGGTGGGAAGGCATAAACTTTTAGGCTTTTCCAGCTGAATGAAAGAGCATCCACTTTCCATGCTTGTGTGTGGCAAGTCCTTGTGCAGAATTTTTGTAGTTGGCAATTCAGTGGGGAGGCAAAAAGATCTATGTCTGGGCACCCCCATTTTTGCATTATCATGCTGAAGATTTGTGGATTCAATTTCCATTCATGAGGGTCCATGATATTTCTGCTGAGATAGTCTGCCAGAGTATTTTTCTTTCCTGGCAGGAATTGTGCTTGCAGATGAAGTTGATAAGTTAGAGCTGTGTTCCACAAGGTCATGGCTTGCCTACATAGGGGATATGAATGAGTGCCCCCTTGCTTGTTTATGTACCACATTACTGTGGTGTTGTCTGTCTTTAATAATAATTGTCCTGGATGCAGAAGGTCCTTGAAAGCTGTTAGGGCATTTTGAACAGCCAACATCTCTTTTTGATTGATGTGAAGATGCATTTGGTCTGAGGTCCACTTGCCCTGAATACATTTTTCAGCCATGTGTGCTAATCCAAAGCATCTGTTGTTAGAGTCTGCCTGGCTGTGGGTTGAGTGAAAGGCTGACCCTTGTTGAGGTGACATGCCTGTGCCCACCATCGAAACTCCTGTTGTAGGCAGGGAATTATTGGTATTACTGTTTCTAAACTGTGAGAGTGTGGAGTCCAAACACTTTTTAGGTACCATTGTAATTTCCTCATATGCAGTCTGGCATATGGAATTAGTAGTATGCAGGATGCCATGAATCCCAGAGCCTGCAGAATTTTTCTTGCAGGGAGATGGGACTTTTTTGCCAGTAATTGAAAATACTGAATCAGATGTCCTTGTTTGTCTGGTGTGAAAGACGCCATCTGGGCCGTTGTATCCAAGCTGGCACCCAGGAATATTATCTGTTGTGAGGGCACTAGTTTTGACTTATTTTTGTTTACTGTGTACCCTAGAGAAATTAACAGCCTTTTTACAAATGCCAGATGCTTTATTTTTCTCTGCTTGAATGAGACAATCATCCAGGTATGGATATATTTGAATTCCTTTTTGTTTGCAAAATGCAATTACTGGTGCCAGGCACTTTGTAAACACCCTGGGCACAGTAGATAAGCCAAAGGGCAGTGCAGAGAATTGGTAGCACATTGTACCAGTTTTGAATCTGAGGTATCTTCTGCAATCTTGTCTGATAGGGACATGCAGGTATGCCTCTGAGGTCCAGAGTAACAAGTCAAGTCTTCGTGCCCAGCATGGGAAGAAGCTGCTGTAGTGTCAACATTTTGAATTTAGGAACATCCAGGTAAGTATTTAGAGTTGAAAGGTCTAGTATGGGTCTCCAGGCTTTGTCCTTTCTGGGGACCAGGAAGAGTCTTGAGTAAAATCCTTGTCCTTGTTCCTGCTGTAGTACTTTTTGAATGGCTCTCATGTCCATGAGGGCTGAAATTTGTTTTTGAGCCTCTGCCCATTGATTTTGTGGCAGGTTTGGCATTCCCTTTAGCCTCGGTAAAGTGTGAAAGTGGAACCTGTATCCTTGAGACACAATATTCAGAGCCCATTTGTCTTGGGTGATTGTTTGCCAATTTTGAGAAAAAAGTGCTAGTTTCCCCCCTAAGGGGGCTGCCAAAAGGGACGTGCTTGGCATACGAAGGGGGAAGTTATTGGGACCGTTTCCTGTAAGGTTGAGACTTGTCCTCACCTCCTTTTGGGGTTGAGGTACCCCACTGTCGTTGTCTGTAAGAGCCTTGGGGTTGAGATCTGCCTCTAGGGCGTCTGTATCTGCCCATCTGTGGCCTGTCTGACACTGAAAAGGACCAATTCTTTGTAGGCCAATTTCTGCTAAATCGAGGTGGCTGTACCTGTAAGAAATCTTCGACTGTTTGCATAGATTTAACTTTATCCTCCATTTTCTTTAACACCTCTTCTGCCTTAACACCAAACAAGGTATCATGCTGTAAAGGAGCATCCAATAATTTTGCCTTAACATGGTCGAGTAAACTCTGTTCTTTTAACCAAGCATGTCTTCGAATCACAGAACCTGTAACTGCAGCTCTACAAGAGGTCTCTAAAGAATCAAAACCACATTGCAGAGTATGTTTTCCCACCTGTTCAACTGCATGCAATAAATCCTGCATTTCTTTATAGTCAGGAGCTTCTGAGCTTGTACGCATTTTCTGTTTTAACTGAGCCATTAAATATTGTTGGTACTTAAGCATGTGAAACTGGCAATTTAAAGCCCTTAATGCTAAAGTTGCAGAAGTGTAAACTTTCTTCCCCCATCTATCCAGTGCTCTGGAATCTCTGTCAGAGGGGACTGGATTTTTTGCAATGGAAGCCTTAAACCCTTTGGGACCCTGGGAAATGGTTTCTGGGTCAGCAGAAGAGTTTTTATAAAGAAACTTGAGAGTCAGGGACTCTACAATACCTATCTGGCTTGGCTGGAGCAGGGGGGCAAAGAATCAGGAGATAAGCTGGATTCAGAGAACACATCATCCACAACATCTAACACAGGCGGAATAGCAAGGGGCCTGTGCTGAGGAAATAAAAGAAAGTACCTGAGCCTTTTCTTGGATTCTGAATAATCCTGGCTTTCCAATGGAAATGCTCCCTCATGGTATGTAAAGTTTCCCCAAAAGAGTAATCCTCAAGAGGAGAGGTTGAAGGGATAGATTCTTCAGCATCAGAGTCCTTGTAGGGGGGTAGAGAGTATCCCTGGTCTGAAGAGGAATCAGAGGAAATGGAAACCTGATCAGAGGAATCATCGTCTATCCTGCCTAGGCCTTTCCTCAGGAGGGGGATGGGAACCATTGAGTAATGAGGTCTTCGGCCATTTTGAACATCTGTTTCTTAGGCATGGAGGACTGTCCTGGAGAATGCTGTACTTGCTTCTTTGTCTTTAATGGTGTTTTTGTCTTGGCTGCTGCTTTAATGGTAAGTTGTGAAGGTCTGAAAACACCCTCAGAAGTCAATGCCTGCTCAGCGGCTCTGGACCCATCTGAGGGATTAGTTTCCGTAGGCCCAATACCTTGAGTTTCCAGAGGCCTAGTTGTCTCCACGTGGGAGACAGAGGTGGCCTGTGGCTCTGAGGTAGCGGGTGTCAGGGGCCGCAAAAGCGCCTCACTGAGAACCGGCGAACAGGCGACTGGCCTAGAAGAGGCATAGTCATCGGTTTTGGACCTCGGATGCTTGTCTTTGCATTTTTTATGAATTGCGGTAGTCTGTTGTTCCGACGGCATTGTATAATTGAACCTTCGGCCAAAATAGTGCAAAGCAAAATCAAAACGCCGTTTTATAGTGCGTTTGTTAAATCTAGCACAAAACAGACAACTAGTGACGTCGTGATCAGGGCCTAGGCATGGAATACAGTAAGAGTGGAAGTCCTTATGAGGTATTTGCTTCCCACAAGAAATACAATTATTAACTTTTTCTGACATCGATCTGAGGCAAGAAAAGTTTCAACGGGGTACTTAGCTTTATTGAAGACTTCGGATCTGAAATTAGACTTCAAAAATCTCAGGAGTCGGCCGACCGGCACTTGAACTGTTTTTTGCTTCGGGCACCGTGCGGCAAGAAAGACTGAAAAAATGGCGTTGGATGCATCTTATATACCCCTGGCGCACTGACGGCAGGGAAGAAGCAACAGCAACTGACGCCGGACCAAGACTTTGGAACTCTGGCCGACTGCAGGACCGCCTGACGGCAGGATAACCCAAGTGTAATGACTGCAGCAGTGTAACATGATGAACATCTTGCTTTTATGCCTCTGCCCATTGATTGTGTGGCAGGTCTGGCATACCTTTTGCCTTTGGCAGGGTGTGAAAGTGGAACCTGTAGCCCTGAGACACTATGTTCAAGACCCATTTGTCCTGGGTAATCATGTGCCAATTTGGTGAAAAAAGTGCTAGTTTTCCCCCTAAGGGGGCTGCCAAAAGATAAGTGCTTGATTCTGGCAGAGGAAAGTCATTAGGACTGTTTCCTATATGGTTGTGATTTGTCTTCTCCGCTTTTGGAGTTAGAAGCACCCCATTGTTTAGGCCTGTATGAGCCTTGGGGCTGAGATCTGCCTCTGGGGCATCTGTATCTGCCTCTTTGTGGCCTGTCTGACACTGGAAAGGACCAATTCTTTGTAGGCCAGTTCCCGCTAAATCTGGATGGCTGTACCTGTAGGAAATTGTTAACTGTCTGCATGGATTTTGCTTTATCCTCCATTTTCTTCAACACCTCTTCTGCCTTAACACCAAACAAAGTATCATGCTGTAATGGAGCATCCAATAATTTTGCTTTAACATGATCAGGCAGATTCTGTTCCTTTAACCAAACATGCCTTCTAATGACAGAACCCGTAACAGCAGCCCTGCAAGAGGCCTCCAGTGAATCAAAACCACATTGCAAAGTATTCTTTCCCACTTGTTCAGCTGCAGGCAATAAATCCTGCATTTCCTTGTTATCAGAACATTCAGAATTTGTCAACATTTTCTGTTTAAGCAGTGACATTAAGTATTGCTGATATTTAAGCATATGAAACTGACAATTTAAAGTCCTTACAGCCAAGGTAGCAGAAGTGTAAACTTTTTTCCCCCATCTGTCCAGTGCCCTAGAATCCCTATCAGAGGGAACAGGGTGTTTTGCAGTGGAAGCCTTGACCCCTTTGGGACCCTGAGAAATAGTTTCTGGGTCAGCAGCAGGGTTTTTATATAGAAATTTATGAGAGTCTGGAACTTTGTAGCATTTGTCTGGCTTAGCAGGTGTAGGGGGGTAAAGAGTCAGGAGACAGGCCGGACTCTGAAAATACATAATCTACAATGTCTAGAACAGGTGGAATAGCAAGAGGTCTGTGTTGGGGTAGTAAAAGAAAGTCTGAGCCTTTTCTTAGATTCTGAGTAATCTTGGCTCTCCTAGTGAAAATGGTCCCTCATGGTATGCAGGGTTTCCCTAAAAGAATAATCCTCAGGAGGAAAGGCTGAAGGAATAGATTCTTCAGCATCAGAATCCTCATAGGGAGGAAAAGAGTATACTTGTTCAGAAGGGGAATCAGAGGAAATTGAAACCTGATCAGAAGAGTCATATTCTGTCTCTTGCCTAGGCCTCTTATCAGGAGGGGGATGGCAACCCCTGATCAAAGTAATTAGGTCTTCGGCCATTTTAAGCATTTGTTTCTTAGGCATGGAAGTCTGTCCAGGAGAATGCTGCACTTGTTTCTTTGTCTATGAAGCTGAGGTTGGCTTGACATAGAAAACACCCTCAGACGCCGATGCCTGCTCAGCGGCTCCGGACTCACCTGAGGGAATAGTTTCCGAGAGTCCAATACCTTGAGTATCCAGAGGCCTAGTCGGCCCCACGTGGGAGTTGAAAGCGGCCCGTGGCTCTGAGGTAGGGGGCATCAAGGGCTGCAAAAGCACCTCTCTGAGAACCGGCGACTGGCCTTGCGGGGGCCTCGTCGGTTTTGGAACTCTGATGTCTGTCCTTTTCCTTTCGCTTTTTATAAACTCCAGTCGTCAGCTGTTCCGACGGCATTATATAATTAAACCTTCGGCCAAAGTAATGAAAGGCAAAATCATACAGACGCTTAATAGAGCATTGGTTAAATCTAGCACAAAACCGACAGCCAGCAACGTCGTGATCAGGGTCTAGGCAAGGAATACAGTAAGAATGAAAATCCTTATGAGGTATTTGCTTCCCACAAGAAATACAATTGTTAACTTTTTCTGACATCTGTCTGGAACAAGAAAAAAAGTTTCCCCAACGGGGTACTTAGCTTTAATGAAGACTTCGGATCTGAAATTAGATTTTGAAAATCTCAGGAGTCGGCCGACCAGCACTTGCGAACTGCTTTTACTTTGGGCACCGTGCGGCAAGAAAGACTGAAGAAAATGGCGTCGGCTGCATCTTTTATACCCCTGGCACACTGACGTCAGGGAAGAGGTGACAGCAACCGACGCCGAACCAAGACTTTGGAATTCAGGCCGACTGCGGGTAGCCTGTCAGCAGGATAACCCTAGAGTAATGACTGCAACAGTGAAACACGATGAACATCATGCTCTATTGTCCAGGGAATGGACTTAGATCTGGGAACCCTTTTGGAAGGGTGTGGAAAGAAAATTTATATCCCTGGGACACTATGTTGAGAACTGAGCGGCCATTGGTGATAGTGGCCCAGGTGCTTGCGCGAAAGGAGAGTTTTCCTCCTAGGGGTAAGTGAAGGTGGACAGAGGGAGGTGATGGGGGAGAAGAGTCATTGTGAGTTCTTACCATAAGGGGGAGGCTTAGAACTCTCTGTTTTTGAAGTGGAGGAAGTCTACTGTTTAGATTTGTGCAGTCCCTGTGGCTGCTGTCTAGTGGGTCTGCTTCCATGGGGACTGGGATGAACTGACCTGGTGGGAGGAGAAAGGACCAGTGCTTAGAGGGACAATGCCTGCTGAACATGCGTGGCTGGACCTGTAAAAAGTCCTTAATTGTCTGCATAGATTTTGCTTTTTCATCCATCTTTTTTAAGACCTCTTCAGCCTTAGTGCCAAATAAGTTGTCTTTGTGCAAGGGGGCATCGAACAATTTAGATTTAACATGGTCTGGCAAGGGCTGTTCCTTAAGCCATGCATGTCTTCTAAGGACAGAACTGGCGTTTATAGTTACTTGGCTAGCAGAATGCATTAACTCCTGTAACTCTTTATATTTTGCACAAGCAGGAAAGGAAGACATTTTTTCTTTGAGGAGTTCGGGTTTATGTTGCTGAAATTTTAGCATATGGAACTGGCAATTTAGTGCTCTGATAGCAAGAGTAGCAGAGGTGCATACTTTTTTTACCCCATCTGTCTGGCATGTGGGATTCTTAGCAGAGGTTGCTTTAATTCCTTTAGGCCCTTGAGAAATTACCTCAGGGTCAGCAGTAGGATTTTTGAAAAGAAATTTGCAAGTCAGGGACTCCATAATACTTGTCAGGTTTTCTGGTAGCAGAAGGGAGGGTGTCAGGAGTCAAACTGGATTCCAGGAAAACATCCTCCAAAACAAAGGACTGGGGAGAATGGTCAGGGGTCTGTGCTGTGGAAGATTTAAGAATTCCCCGAGTCTCATTTTAGACTGAGGGTAGTCCTGACTTTTCTTTGGGGAAACCCCTCATACCTTAAGGGAGCATTTCCAATGGGAAAGTCCTCTGGGGAGAGGCTGAAGGAATGGAATCCTCTGCATCAGAATCCTCATAAGCAGAGAGGGGTTGCATATCTTCTTATTCAGATGCATCAGAGTCATCAGACTTTTGTTCAGACAAAACTACAGGGGACAGATCTCTTTCTATTGGAAAGGGTAGCTTGGCTTCCCCTGATCAGCAGGATACGATCTTCCACCATTTTAAGCATTTGAGACTGAGGCAAGGAAGCAGGTGCCTCAGATTGAGTCATCAATTTCTTGGATGTGGTTCATACCCTAGGCCTAAGAAACTCGGTAGTTTTCAAAAGAACGGTAGACATGAAAGAAGTCTGTTTGTATCGAGAATTGGTAGTGCAAAGGACTTCCTCGGAAGCCGGTGCCTGCTCAGCGGCTCCGGACCCATCCAAGGGAGAGACAACCGCAGGATCCTTAGTCGAAGAAGAGTTTTGCAGCATACTGGACTCCAAAGGGGTCTCGGTAGCTGCCTGTGAATCCACAGAAGCAGGCATCAGGGGCTGCGAGCACCTCACTGAGGACTGGAGAACTGACTACTAGCTTACCGGAAGAGTCGTCAGTAGGTTTGAACCTATGCGGTCTGTCTCTGTCTTTATCTTTACGTTTTTTCAGAAGATCTGCTGTCGGATGGCTTACCAAAGCCATATCGGAATTCGAGGACTATAAGCAAAAATATCTAGCTACAATAAGGGCCTGATGAAGTATAGTTCTGGCATTGAACAAAGCACAGAAGCGACAGCATGGGACATCGTGGTCTGGGCCTAAGCAAGTGACACAGTAAGAATGAACGTCTCTGTGTGGTATTTGCTTTCCACAGGCGAGACAATTGTTAACTTTTTCTGACATCGGTTAGTGCACGAAAAAAGGATCCCCAATGGGGTAGTTAGCTTTAGAGGACTTCAGCTTCAATTAGAAGACGAAACTCAGGTAGTGGCTGACCGGCACTCGTACGAACTGCTTCTGCTTAGGGCTCCGCACCAAGAAAGACTGATGCAATGGCATCGGCTGCCTTACTTTATACTACTGATGACCTGACGTCAGTCCTAAAGCGACAACAACAGATGCAGAAATACTAAGCCTCTGGTATTCGGGCCAGCCGAGGGCTACCCTGGCAGGGATAATCGAAATGTGATGACTGCAATAGTGAAACACTAAGAACATCTGGATTCTCAATGCCTTTATGTGTTTTGGGTATTCCAAAAAGTATGGGGATATGTGGTTTTCCAACAAACAAGAAATCAAAAAGTTTCTTGTCTATAGTCCCTGCAGTAAATGGTCCTAAAAAAAATCTATCTTGGCGTACACAATTGTGATCTCGTTTCTGGATATGATACTGTACTTATTTTCATCACTCAAAATGTTAAACATATGTGCCTCATAAAATTGATAGAATCCATGATTACCACTCCTCCCCCCTTATCTGGTCTCATAACCCTACATTTCATGTTTAATAGAGTATGTACTAGTTCCTTTTCTTCTTGATTAAAGTTGCTCACTAAACCCTGTCTAGAGTTAATTTTCATAATGTCCCTTTCCACAAGTTCTTCAAATATTTTTAGGGTTGGGTTCAGGGGTGGATTAAAGACTGTTCTTCTTGTCGGGTCCTGGTTGACATTTCTTTCACCTTTGAAAAACAAGTTTAAGTTAATTTTCCTTGAAAATAATTTTATATCTATTAAGGTATTTACTAGACTGAAAGGTCTAGTAGGAACAAATTGAAAACCCTTTGTAAATACCTCAAAAAATGTTTTGCTAATAAGATCTGTGTAGTTGTACATGCTAAAATTCCCTACTCTGTTCTGTACTCCTACGTGTGAAACTACAACATTAGCATTGTTCTGCTCAACTATTCCCACGGGTAATCTCTCTGAAACTTGCTTGTGTATTGATTCCTTCCTCTTTCCCAGCAGCCCCCCCCCCCCCCGTATTGGTTTTAGCCCCTGGTTTTGTTTAAATTCTGCCTCTGGGCTATGTGTTCGCTCCTCCTTAAAGGGGGAACCTCTAAAGGGGAAGGTGGGGGGTAGGTTTAATCCAAGTCTAAATCATTGAATTCGTTGTTAGTAACAGGTCTCACCTGGACCTTGACTAAAAAAAAACTTTCCTGGGGAGTGGATATGCTCTGCCTTCCCTATATTCTACCAAATCTCTGTGTAGTTACCGTATTTTATTTTCTTTAAAACATTATTGCAGTAATGATTAGCTTGTATAACTGCTGGAGCTGTTTACTAACGGTGGGGTGGAGATGTTAAAACTGACGGTACGTAATTATGAGTTTAAAAGGGAAAGTGTTTTAAAAGATGTTAACGTTTTGCATAATAGAATTGTTACTGACAATGTTTGATGTCAAAAAAAGTGAAGTGTAGTAACGTGTTCAAACAAGTTGATCATTACTGCAATGATGTTTTAAATAAAAAAATAAAAAAAAAATAAGGAAATTACACATAGATTTGGTAGAATATAGGGAAGGCAGAGCATATCCACTCCCCAGGAAAGTTTTTAGTCAAGGGCCATGTGAGACGATACCTGTTACTTGCAACAAATTTAACATTTAGACTTCGATCAAACTGACACCCCCACCTTCCTCTTTAGAGGCTCCCCTGGTAACATGTGACTCGTGTCTAAGTTTCTATATAGAGAAAATGGAGAGGATCCTTAGGAAACGTGTGTATGAACACTCCTACGACATAACACAATGAACAGAAACTAATGCCTTGTACAGGCATTATAAATCATGTAACAATGGTAAAATTTTATTCCATGTTTTAGAACAAGTGACTCAGGACCCTAATGATGGTAGTCTGGAAGCCAGATTAGAATACAAAGAACTATTCTGGCAGATAAAGTTGGATGCAGCAAGATCTCTTGGATTAAATGGAGCACGTTAGTATTAACAACGTACTGAAACAAAGGGCAGCTAAATTATAATAGAGTTTTTGTATTTTAAAGAAACAGTATTATATATGTTTTTATATACATGTAAATCATGACAATTTCTTATTTTGGTGGGGGTTTATTTATATTTATGAAGACAGACAACATGGGGTTAATTTTACTTAGACTGGGGGGGGGGGGTTCTTGTTACACATGATTGGCTGTTTTAATACCATCTGTGAAACACCATGTGCAATGTTCTGATGAAGCCTGTGAGTGTTCTGGGTAAAAGCGCTTAACTTGTATTGGATTTATCTGTGTCTGGAGTTTTGGCAATAAAATTGCTCTCTGCTTTTACTTTGTGGAGCCTGAATATCTTTTTCGTGCTCTGTGTTCAGGAGAGATTTCACACCAAATAAACAGTTGCCTGAGCATGTCCAGGAAGTTGGCGTGCCTGGGAATAATGCAGTACAATCACAAAAAGGTGTGTTGATATGGCCAAGTCCAATAATCATACTAGAACACAGGAATTAGAAGAAGCAGTTAGAAAAACGAGGGAAAAATTTGCAGTAAATCTTGCACAACAAACAAAATAGGAAATTGAAATGCAGACAGATGAGCACGACTAAGATCTGCAGCATTAAGATAATATTTAATTGGAAAATACTGCAAGAAAATTATGTTTTGATGCACCTGAAATTTATAAATAAAATGAGGGTGTCAAGTTAAAAGGAATTTGAGACCATTAGACATGTCAAAAAGATTAATGAAGTCAGAGAAAAATGTAACTTTCCAACATGTTTGTCAATACCTGAATGTGGGCCCAGTGTTCTACTTGTTGCACTGAATAAGGTTTGAGCCTTGCTAACAAAAAGTTGTTACCTCTAATTTGATGCGATGAAATATCTAGAAATTAAGAATGCTACTCTAACAGTGACAGCTTCTACATCAGCAACATTATGACAAGAATGCTGTAACAGCAAATAAATGGAAAAGTTTATGCCAACTAGTAATGCTTTGTGCAAACAAAGTTATGCAAGACTTTCAAAATGTTTTATTTTTTTGTAATTAAAGTGATGTCACAGGTAGGGATTTCAATATTACTTTAGCAAAAAGGAGATGGAAGGATGTAGTCAAGGACCCATCTGAGTTTGGGATTGTTGGAACAAGGTTCAGTCTGGGTCTTTCCTACTGGTTGGAGTTTTTGAAAACTGTTTAACTTGGCTGATATTTAAACACACCATTTGCTGGGGGTTGTGCTCAGTTTACCAGAGCTGCTCAGAGTTTGGTCTCCTTAGCCAGATGTCTGAAGTCAGTCTGAATGAAATCAAAGGCATCCTGTGAATTCTATTTTTTATAACCTTTGTTGCACTTAAACTGTTTATTGTTTGTGACTGGTGCACTACTTACAGTACTTAATTTATAGCACTGGCTAGATTCAGACTTGCTGAATCTACACTGTTTGGCATTTTCTGAGCAGCAAAGGAAACCATCTTACATTAAGAGGGCCCTACTGTACCCCTGTCGCAGAAGAATGTAGTCAAGGACCCATTTGAGTTGGGGATTGCTGAAACAAGGTTCAGTCTTAGGTTTTCCTCTGGGTTGGATGGTTTGAAAACTGTTTTACTTAGCTGATATTTAAACAGTGTTTGCTCGTAGCTGCGCACTGCGCAACAGGGTTAGCACTGCCATGTATAGACGCAATGCTTAGAGTGTCAACTTTTCCCTAAATAATTGCTAGGGAACCCTCCTATGCTTCCCTGCTTCTTGGCATGCAACACAGACATGCACTGCTACCCAGAGGGCAACCCAACTACACTTTTTGAGGAGCCGGTACAGGTTTCTATCCTTAAACAGATGGGAGATTAGCTGATTTTACTAGTTCTACAACAGAACCTAGTCCATCTAATCCACCCTCCACCACTTATTACAGAATAAACCTGGCATAATGGAAGGTTAGTTTCCCACCATTTCTCCAGCCAGCCTGATTGACATGGGCATCATGAGGCAATGCAGCAATTGCCGCATGTATACAAACAACCTACTCCTCCTAAAACATGCAAAGACAATATGTGAAAGATGCATCTATACAAAGAACCTGGAATCAATGCTTTCTCTCTCTCACGTAACAATCAAATACCAAGCAAGTTGTCTGCACTCACACTCCACCTCCCACACACACAAAGCATACAACACAAATCCACATATGTGGAGGTACTCACTAGAAATACACCAAAAGAGCAAAGACCTACCAAATGCAAATCTTCTGCACAAAACATGGTCCCAACAGCGCACACTACACAACACATGCATCAGTGTCTCACCCAATAAGCCCCTAAAATAAAACGTATCCAAGCCAAACGTCTTGGTCATAGGTGACTCCATAGTGAGAGACACAGATGACCCCCTCACTAGGGTGGACAAGGTCAGTGTCAGCTTCCTGTCTAGTGCCTGGATCCATCAAATCACGCACTCAAGTCTCTCAACAAGTACTGTTATGACTCTGTCATTTTGTATGTTGGAAGGAATAATTTGAGACATACCTCACTGGACTATATGAAGAGACATGATAGAGCTTTCAGATTGCGTATCCCAGGCTGGTATGTCCCTAGCCCTAAGCAGCATTCTTTTCTCACCCGGGATAATGCCACAATACAAACAAAAAATGATTGACTTGACAACTGGCTTAGCTTCTGGTATAAATCCAGGTGGATCCAGTATCTGACAGCCTGCTATGATATGGTCAACAGACCACTCTGCTTTGGCAGAGATGGTCACCTGTCACCTCTAGGCTTTAGGTTGCTGGCAAAAGTACTTGCTTCCTCCGATATAGTCCCTTTTTTAGGCAATGTCATGAGAACAAAATTCCCAATGTAAAAATATCCTCCAGAAACAAACTCTGTGGTTATGCTGCTTAATGCTAGGCATCTAAAATCAGAAACTGCACTCACTCGAAGCACTTCTCACCTTGGAAGATTCTGATGTCTGCGCAGACAGACATGGTTCAATGCCTCAAAGAGTACCTCGGCCAGGAGGGGCTACAATGCCTTCCACACATTCAGACCACTCAACAAATGTGAAAAAATAAAGAGAGGAGGAGTATCCATCCTCACTGAAGGCATATACACCTCAAGACTGGTTAAACAGTACGACTCCCTAGAATTGCTCAAAGTCCAACTTTAGGAAAACAACACAGTTTACCTGGACCTACTTGAGTCACTCTCAGTACAGCCAAATACCCTAGTCATGGGCAACTAACCTTCCATCGACTGGATAACATACATGAGCACAAACGCAGGTCACCCAAAGGTTCCTGGACTTTAACAGAAATGCTGTGGAGTAGACAGAGCCTCTTGTGGGGGTGCTGAAAAACATCCTTGATATAATGCTCACCAACATGGGGATCTCTCCACCACTACATGTGTGAGGCCCTCCCTGGTAAAGTCCAATCATAAATAAGTGTTTGAAGTAGCGATCATACCTAACCTACCCTTAGGAGCAAAAATTTTTAAATATTTCTCCAAAGCAAACTATGGCCTACTGAGAGATGGCATCAAACACCCTGCCAACACTGACAGCAAGGACCCCTATACTGAGGTGTACACAAATGTCCTGTATAAAGACTCAGGCATACTGGAACGGATCAAATCAAAATCCTCATGAATGAATAAGCCACCCTGGAGGACATCCAGTATAAATAGGATATACAATAAGAGAAAGAAACTGCTGTCACAAAACAAGAGGAAATAGTCCCAGAAAAGGAAGACCTCCCTCCAAAAAGCATAAACAAGCAGATTAGGCATCGTATAAAGTCCTCTAATGCTAATTACGAAACTAAACTGGCATCCACATCCCCAGCTAGGGTAAAATCAGAAAGCATTTTTTAGCTACATCCAAAATCTAAAAGGGGAGACCCAGGTGTGTGCTGAACTAGCTGTGGATGGTTCCACTTACACTGAACATGAGGACATTGCCAACCTGTTAGCAGACAGGTTTGGCGAAAAATTCACCACCCTATCCCCACCAATCATACCTCATAAAACATACCTGTCACCAGTCCTCTGCCTAGTATCTCCAGAAAACAGGTCATAGCCACACTCTCCAAGGCCAAAAATACAGCCTCTATGGGACTGGACAACATCCCAAGCTGCCTATTAAATGGTCTAACACAGGAGTTAGCAGAAATGCTGAACATGCTCTTCAATCGCAGTTTAAGTGCTGGCTTTGTCCTAGTTGAGTGGAAAACTCCAATCATAATTCCCTTGCACAAAGGGGGCCCCTTAACCAACCCCAAGAACTATAGATCCATAAGCCTAACTAGCCTTATCTGCAAGGCCATTGACAGAATCATCATGGATCTTAATAGGGATATAAATGACCTTCAAACTCTTGACCAGACCCAGTTTGGTTTCCTTAAGGGCAGATCTTGCTTACTAAACCTGGTGGACTTCAAGAATGTTACCAAGGCCCTGGATGAAGGTAAAACAGTTCACATTGCCTTTCTTGACCAAGTCAAGGCCTCTGACACAATCTCTCACTCAGGCATCATTCAAAAACTCACCCAACTGGGGATTACCCTTACGTCACTAGACGGGTTGCCAACTGGCTCAAACAAAACACATACAGTCAAAATTGGGGATGCCAACTCTACTAGCAGGCCTTTTACCAGTGGTGTTCCACAGGGATCTATGCTAGCCCCCTTACTGTTTGGTATCTATTTTTCAGAAGTCCAGGTGAAAATAGATGTCCTATGGCTTACCAAGTTTGCTGCTGATTGCAAACTGGGAGCAATCATTGAATCCCCCAAAGATGTCATACTACAAAATGGGCTTAGACAGACAGTCTGGTGTCAAAGCCAAGGACTTAAACTAAACAGAAAAAAAATGCATTATCCCCTTCAACAAAAGGAGAAACCCCTGCTAATTACAACATTAATAGTATCCCCCCCCCCCAAGTTCAAACCCAGTGGTGAGAGATTTACGAATGCAAGTTGATAGCCTTATCATCGGGTATCCACGGCAGTATGAAAGGCCTTCTACTTTGCATACCTCAAAAGTAAGGGTACAACATTCAGAGCTAAGGAGGTTATAACTCCTCTATAAAGGAAGAAAGTTCTTTAGCAGTACATTTTGAGAAATTCCATCAAGGTAGTAGTGAGGGGCTACAAGGGATAGTTTTAGAAAAGGTTACTGTGTCCCGTTAGGATGCACCTCTCCTTAAAAAACAGCTTTAATTTAAAGAATGCATATATATTCTGAAGTTCAACACTTTGTACCCAAATGGGTTAAATGAAGAGCTAAACTGGAGAATGTCAATTTAAATATATAATTGATTGATTGTTAATTGATTATGGTATTTTAGGCAAGCTGTGCACTGTTCTTTACTCCTTGAAGGCTTCTTTGCCGAGATGTCAGACAGAGATTTTATAATAAAGACGTTTTGGATTTACTGGCCGGTTGTATTTTTATTACAACTCCCCTATACTCTGCTCTTATCAGACCAATAATAGAGTACAATGTTCCCTTCTGTATATACCTCAGACATCTGCAGCAACTGGAGAGGCCTCAGAGGATTCTAACCAATAAAATTCAGGGCCTACAACATATATGACCTACACGAACAGACTGAGGGTCCTATCACTTTACTCAGTATTGTATAGACTGCTTACAGGAGACTTGTGCCTGACTTACAGAGCAGTCAGATCCTGCCTTGATGAAGCTGCTGTACGTCCGCAAATCCAGTGGGACAAAAAAAGTCACTCACTCTAGGGATTTTAACCTAGCCTGTGATATTAACAGGACATGCTAAACAGACAGATACGTCTCCCACAGGTTGCCACTCCTCTGGAACAAACTCCAAATTCATGTAAAACAGAGCTCTCAATGACCCTATTTAGGCGTAACCAGGACAATTAGATGAGAAACCATAAATGTACACCGGGAGTTTCACCCATGTCCCTCTTAGACAGGGATAGCCGGCGCTAATCTTGGATTTGCCTGCAAACAGACTACATATCTTGGCCCATAAGGGAATAAGGGTGTAACATGGCTAGGCTTGCAGAGGCCATAAGGCCAATAGCTGAGTAACCTGCTATGATCCTTAAATGTTGTCCAAATCCCCATTTTTAATAAAATACTTGATGCTAACAGTTTCTTTTAAGTTAAAAAATTATTATAACAAATAAGGAAAGGAATTTGATCAGTTGGTTAATAACATGTGATTTGCAGTATTGGGTGTTTAAAAAAGTTTATTCTTAAGCACTTTATGGAGTAAATATATAAAGTGCTAAATAGGCTGAGCAGAAGACATTCCTTGCTCAATTGGTTTATTTTAACTTCTTCCTGGGACTTCCTTCCACTGCAACCAGTTCCATGCTCTGATCAAAGATTCCCTTGCCGTGGCCATTTAGTAAGAATGGTGCCCTTGAGCTCAAGATAAGCTATTCCAGCCATCATGCATATGGTGGACACACTGGGGCCTGTGGTGAACAAATTAGAAGAGGCTGGAACAGATACAGACTGGTTCCTACAATGATGTAGAAACCTCCAGCACTCCCTGGTTATTCTCGTGTGCAATTAGTCATACCGGCAATCTAAACAGCATATCTACTCTCCCTTTTACAAGTATGTCAGGATGGAATTCACTGTGACCATATGGATCTTTGTTTTCCTTAAATCATTTTTTTTTTATGTTACCTAGATCTAATATGGGCCTGAGGTCCCTTTGCCTTCTTGGGCACCAAAAATAATCAAATTATGGATCCTTTTGGGTCTAGTGGCAACACATGGATAGCCTTTTTTTTTTTTTATATAAATAAGATGGTTGTTACCTGTAATTTGGCCAAGTGTTTTTGATGGGATGGGATCTGGAAATTAAAGACACTGGCCTCAGTCTACCTTACTGATCCTCTTGGATGGTAGAATAAATAGCCATGTAATAAGATACAAGACCACTCTCCCATCTGCCTCCTGACAGGGATGATCACAGAAGTCCTCAGTCAATTTGCAGACCACCTCTACGTTAGCATCTGTCCTGGAAACTACTGTGACTACACTTGTTTATAGTAGCACACAGCTGGTAGCTGCTGGCTAAACTACAGGTTCCACATGATCCTCTGACTACATAGGAGAGGCTTTCCTGCAGCTTTTCCTACACCCAAGACCCAAACTGGCATGAGCAATTGTAAAGGGTGCTGTTAAAAGATGCTGTAAAGCTGTCCACACACAGTTACAACTTGTTACAGCTGTGCAAATATTTGCACTGTGTGTGGATAGGTCCACAATGTAGGAGCTGAAGCTGAATTTTTACTTTAATATGTCATTCTTCTGTATTCGGTATTGTAATAATGTAGTTACAGTTATATAAAGTTATGCCAATGTGGAGTTTCTCCCCAGGCCTTTGCTGAAAACCAGATATTATCAATGTCGGACTTTCACAGTAAGGAAATGTCAAATAAAATAAATATGGTGCCTAAAACCCAGCTTGGCAATAAACAGAGGTGTCCGACCCAGCTGCACTGGTCACTTCATTCACTACATTCTACTGTAGCTTCATGAAGGTGTTGCTTACACTGGTTGAATTAGCCAACTGGCAAACTAATTCCCTTTGTAAGTTCCCTTTACAACTTGCTCATCATCTTTTCTCAGCTAAATTGCGCTGAGATCTAGTCATGTGTGCTAAATAATTTAAATCCTGACACAGAAGGTGCCTGATGTATAAAAACATTCTTTCCAAAGCAGTCCAGTGCCCCAGACTCCAGTGGTGTATAAACCACAAGTTCTACTCAAGTCATTCTTTAAGGGCAGTGGCCACTACAGTGCAGCCAGCTAAAGGGACCTTACTACAACATTGTCGTTTTGGGGGGTGGGGGGGGCTAGACGATCTTGTCCAGTCTTCTAAGAATAGGTACTGCCACACCCATCTCTTGCCAAGCCCTTTGCATGACCAGCAAAAGCAAGTCATCTGCAGGGGAAAAACAACCCAGGTGGTCAACAGGGTGAAGTGCAGACTATGTAGACCACGTGTTTCTTTTCACACTTCCTCTTTCTAGGGACTCTCAGTGCACTGGCCCAAGTATAAGGCAGCTGTCAAATACCATTTCCGAAAAGTGTAAGCATGGAAATGCATCTCTTATAGCAGCAGGCAACCATGTAATATGTTTAATGACTGTAGTGTCTAAGCAGAAATGCACCAATTAAAAGTACAGTTATAGGAAACTAATCATAGCCATAGGCGGTGCAGTAGTGCAATGGTTAGTGTTGTCACCTCACAGCAAGATTCCTCATGGTTTGATTCTTGGCTAGGGTGCCTTCTGTGCAGAGACTTCATGCCCTCCCTGTACTCACGTGGGTTTCCTATGGGTGCTCTGGTTCTCGCCCACATTCCAAAGACATGCAGCAGGTAGTTTGGACACTCTAAATTGGCCCTAGGTGTTGTGAGTGTGTGGTACACCCTCCAAGGAGGGTTGGGCACCGGGCTAGCCACCCAACCCCATAAAACTGTAACTGCTAGAGAAAAAAGGAGTGCCTGGAGGGCTTCTCATTGCCTGAAGTGTTAAACGAGAGAGTGAGAGAGAGTGAGAGAGCGAGAGAGAGAGGCTCACAGTCATGACTGTTTGAATAATGTATTCATTTTACAATGGTATCTGTCACAGGTGGATATCAGTCTAGCTAGATGTGAAAAGCAATAGCAATGTCTCCAGAGTAATGTTGGATTAGATTCCCAGGATACGGATGTCCACCAAAAACTTGGAGAGCAAACTGTACCATACTTTGGGGTTTCAGTGAGCAATAAGCCACCACATATTTTGTGGCTGGGGTGCATCTTACAAAACTTACACTCCTACTTGTTTGACAGACTAGTTAAAGTGAAACTACACCATAATACATACAACAGCAATGATGGGACTTGAATATACTTGGACATATCCTAATCAGATACACAAGAGATTCTGCTCAAAATTTAATTTCCAGCAGCAGCATCACACAACTGCTCTTTCTCCAAAAGGAATGAAGCAGACAAAAGGAGAAAGATGGGCAGAACTCCCCTGCAGCAATAATCCTACAGCTTGAACATTTATGATTACAGTAAGTACCTGCGCATAACCATGCTATGTTTGTCACATAGATCATTAATGTAGTCTATTGCACATGGGGGGGGGGGTTACAAAGCAGTGAAAAAGTGCAGCTTTGGTCTTGACTTTGGGAAGGGGGCTACAGCAGGTCATGCAGGACAAAAAATGTGCACCCAAACTTGTTTCTAGACAGACTGTCCAACTGGCTTGAAGAAGGCATGAGGATGGCACATATATTGAGCTGATATACTGTTGTGCCTACTACCCTACTGCAATGAATGTAGACCTGGCCCACTAGAAGCTTACCATGATCAAAAACTGACGTAGATGGCCAACCACTTGGAGACAGTACGTGGACACTAGTCTACCCTACTTTCCTGGAATAAAACAGATAATCAGAGTTTAAAGTCTTTGTCCCTGCTAATAAAATACCTCATCTGTTAGTGAACTTCCATGATGTAGTGAGCCTACACTTTGCGCTGAGTTTTTAAGTAAAGTACAGGGCACAGGAAGGGATTTATTCAAGAAAAGCCCAGATACCACTTTAGACATAAAGACTGCAGAGTACCACCTTCACCTTGTGGAACACTGGCAGCTTCTCTAGAGATCAACATTTGCAGTTCAGAGATTCTCCTTCAAGACTGGAGGCCGCTATAACAGGCAAGGACTTCAGAGGAGCTCAACAAGCAGGTTCTAAAGGTTGAAGTGTGAGGTTTTCAATCATAAGAATTAAAGTCCCATGAAAGATGAACAGGCTGTCTGTCAGTTCAGAGTTGAAGGAGGACATGAAGGAACAGTTCAAGAGTGGGAACGGATACAAACTGGAGGGCTTTGATGAAGCTGAAATGGCAAAGAGGAGCCACTGCAAGGCTTACTTAAACAGTTCAGAGAGAGGTGTGTCAGTAGAGGGACTTAAGGGGCAGAGATGAGGGTACATTCATTTGTTGCACAAAACTGACAACCTTTCCTGTTTAGGCAGGTAAGATTATCTAATGCTAGGTCTTGTTGCAAACTATCTCTGCAAAGACAGAGAGGCTGACTACGAGGAATTAACTTGAAATTATCCATGCTTCCAGACTCAAACTCTTCAGGCTGGGGTAAATAACGGTTCTCTGCTTGCTGGGATAGCCAAGATGCATTGAGAGGAAGAGTTTTAAAATTCCTCTCAGCACATGTTTAGTACCAGAAAAAAGTGCATCAATCTTGAGCAATGAGGGACTCCAAAGAAAACTTTACCTGCATTCTTCTTACTTCTGTTCACTCCTGGAACAGGAAATAATGGAAAGGCATAATGGAAAATCCGATCACCTGGAATGGAGAAGGCTGTGACTGCTCAGGTTTCTAGGGATGGGCAGATGTGGGACGTGGAAAGCAATTTCTGTAGTTGGTGATGCCGTGGAGATGCAGATAACTCCACTTGTGATATTCTCGCACTTCTTTTTAGGCCTTGAGGAAAACACTCCAATCCAGTCTCTATTCAAGTGGACTATCCAAATAACATGCTCAGCTAGACTAACTGCTTTCTTACTGCTGGGGATGCGAGCTGCTTGAGCTAAGTACCTATAGTAATAATTATGTCATAGAGCTGCACAGCTAGCCTGGAAACTGGGGTTCTGTGTTACTGTAAAACCTACTGGGGCTCATACTCTACTACTCTGCAATAACTTCTAGACTGCAGCATCTCAGAAAAGCAGTGTGACTTTTTTTAAATTATTCAAATGACCACTTTCTCATACCTGAAACAATCTTCATTGTGAGAATGGGTGGTACAGGGGGATTGCTCAAATGTAAACAGTTGCTTTTCTTTATGAACAGCATAAGAATTCTTTCCATTTACAATACTTGTGTTTAAATCACATGTACATTCCTTCCCCTTGGTTAGTATGAATGCGGATTATACCTTAAGGGAAAAATCCCTTGGAAGGAATATGGCACTGCCCTAAATTGCTTCAATCTCATCATTCTTCAAAAATGGACAGTCTCAGTCCAGGGAAAGTCAAGTCAGGTTCAGGAGACCCCGTGCATGAGGACAGCTGCAGAATTGCTGAATGCCTACTGTAGGGGAGCCAAAGAGGAAAAAGAAAAAGAATACAAGGATTTTTTTTCACTACAAAAGTAATCATACAACTAGAAATTAGGCTAAAATATGCCTAGGCCTGAAAAAGAAAGGTCAGTCCTAACTGAAAATATCAAAAAATAAGACTTACACAAACGAACAAGCGTTTGTATAACAGAAAGCACCAATGGTCGAAAGAAAGGAATCATCCAAGGAACTATTACTCTACATTTTTGAAACGGCACTGTGGAGCTGTCGGCAATTAGTTTGCACCTTTATGTGAATAAAGATCTGGATAGGAACAGCACAGGGCTTTATAGGATAATGGATAGGAACAGCACAGGGCTTTATAGGATAATGGATAGGAACAGCACAGGGCTTTATAGGATAATGGATAGGAACAGCTCAGGGCTTTATAGGATAACAGATAGGAACAGCACAGGGCTTTATAGGATAATGGAGGTACTAAACTGCATAGGAGAGTCTATATTGTCAAGCAGCCCTAATGCCTGTAAGTCTCAGTCCTGTGATTTACAGAATATGACCTCATTTGTATCAAATCTCATGATTTTACAGTACATAAAACTACAATATTCACAAAGCATCTCCTCCCAGGCTGACAGTATCATGAATCAACCAAGGCACTTTTGCTATCTTTGTACTAATCCACAACAATTAAACCACCTTAAAAATAATCTGCACTTACAGCATGTGTGTAACAATTGGCAGCATGTTCGTAACAAGTAGGTTGGTATCTGCAATTTGCTGGTGCTCTAGTATTCATAAACCTATATTAAAAAAAAAAAGTAAAACTCAAGTTAGCGGAAATAGAGGCCAACAAAATCAAGCATCTTACAATGGGTCATACTACCAGTCATCAAGCTACATACATCTCTCTCACACACACACACACACACACACACACACACGTCGACTGCAAGATCCATACAAACAAATGGACTTACTCATATACATTCTGAGAAAAAAAGACTTGCCTGAGAGTCATGCCTAATTTAAGTATAATGGTCAACTGAAAAGGAGAACAAATCTTGAAACACAAATGACCAAACAAGGGGAATGCCCTGTAATCATTTGTCTAAGGGCATTTGTGATGGAACGTTTTCTCTCATGCTGTGACTTCCATCCGGAGCTACCAATCACTTGCAGACTGCAATGCAAAGCTGCCAACCAGCTCATTCTTACTGGAAGTACCCATTTTCAGTACATGCCCATGGAGAAAAGCTATTACTACAAGAAAAACAGTAAATTAAATCGGTTTAGTGGGAAACAATATGTAACGCACTAAACTATGGTAAAATTTTACGCAGGATGCAATCACGAATTACAAAATAATATGGCATAATTTACAGACCTATATATTCAAACAAGTATTGACATTTAGTTTCAGAACTAGGACATTTCCTACACAGAAACAAAAACCATCAGCAAAACACATGGCACTTTGATAATTTTCTCATGTGCATTTAATTCGTGACTTCTCATGGTTATGAACATTTGTTGCAGTTGTACTTCTCAACTGACCATATTTTTGCAGAATGTCCAGATTTTTGCTTCGTATTTTTAGTCTGTTCCTCATAAAATTTGTGGTTGTCTAGGAAATCATAGCGGATTGAAGTCACCAAATAATGACAGACATTTGATTTTCAGACCTCATATCATTCAGAAAATACATAATGCAAACCCTTTCTAAGTTTAATGGGGCAATATTTCAAATCTGTCCCTATTATTGGGCTTCTGTCCTCCCCATTACTTCTGGCTTTATCCAGATTTCTTGTGCTGTGAGGTATGATTTCAGGCTTATTTTTCTATTTAGTCAGCAAAGGGATCAGGGCAACAGCTGGGTGCAAGATATAAATTAAATGGTAAGGGGGATTAAATTAGTTCTAGCAGGTTTATTAAATGTGCATATTGTTACAGTTCTCTATTCAAATGTGCATAGTGTTACAGTTCTCTATTCAACCAAAAAGCTAGACGGTCACTTTATTGTGGTTTGCTTCCTACTGATGGTTCTGACTGGAGCTGGGTAATCGGCCAACTTTATATCTTTATATATTACTCTGACCCACTAGGTCTCTCCACCAACACTCTTCTCAATACTGTCCAAATATGAATCTTCCAACGTCTCTCACTGCAAACTTTCTTTATACAAACTGCCTCTCAACATCTTCCATTTACACTTTCTCCATCTTAATATTCACCTCAGTGCATCCCTTCCCTTACTTTATAACACTGTCATCTTTTAAGTCATCTTAATGGTTGGTTTAGACATGAGCCATGCCCTCAAATTAATTTTCAAAGTTTATGGTACCTTCTACAACCATGGACAGACTACCTCCATGACACTCATTCATTGCCTCAATCTACTTTTGAATTTTACTACAATTTTGTAATCAATTGTAAGTCATGCTACAGTGGCCGTGCTTCTTCTCCTTGTATGACTTGTGATTAATGTCTCTTCCTGAAGCAAATAATTCTGTAACACTGCCGGTCTCTGTGTCAACTATGCAATCTATGGTGGGTTTCTGTGTCTAGTACTTTATACACAGCATCTATGCACCAACACTGTAGACCATATAATATATATGCTTAAAAGTTGTCCCTGCCTGTTGGCCTGGGCCATGACTGACAAGCTCTTGGACAAGTGCATTTGTTCATATATGAGAATAAATTACTGTTGCGGTCATTTCTTTCATCCCAGTTCTTTCAAAATGTCACTTCTGTCAGTCTCTGGAAGTTATGCATTTACTTCTCTACCCTTTAATTCCAGAAGAAATACATCTGCTTTGCCAACCATTAGTCATTCTCCTGTCAGATACTCTACTATTACTAGGTGACAATAAAGGGAATCTACAACTTCAAACTATTCGCATTCATTTCTCTAGGCAGTGGTCACATTATTTCTTTCCCTTCCCACATTCACTGTCCATTTGAAGCACAGAGGCATCAACGACGACACAGATAAAAGCGGAAACCTGACAAAACAGATAAAAGGGGAAACCTGACGACACAGATAAAAGGGGAAACCTGACGACACAGATAAAAGGGGAAACCTGACGACACAGATAAAAGGGGAAACCTGACGACACAGATAAAAGGGGAAACCTTACTACCTCTCTTGAATTCCAATATCCTTTATTTGCCAGAATGCTTCCTTCCCACTTCCTGTAATTACGGTATCAATTTTCCACTTACATAAACGATCCTTTATTTGCCAGAATGCTTCCTTCCCACTTCCTGTAATTACGGTATCAATTTTCCACTTACATAAACGATAAAAATTCCTATCACTTCCCCCAATGGTAAAGACATGCCCATCTTATCACTTCCCCCAATGGTAAAGACATGCTCATCTTATCACTTCACCCAATGGTAAAGACATGCCCACCTTATCGCTTCCCCCAATGGTAACGAGATGCCCATCTTATCACTTCCCCCAATGGTAAAGACATGCCCATCTTATCACTTCCCCCAATGGTAAAGACATGCCCATCTTCAACAGATTAACTATCGTTTTCCATTTGGTCTTGCTTCTTCCTGCACACTTCGTTACACTACATACTCTGAAGGTGGCAAAAAAAACCTCTGTTCCTCTGACATGCAGCTTTGCAAAAGATCAGAGTTCACATTCAGAAATAAGCATCTGCTTTTCATTTATGTTGTTCAAATGACCTGCAGCAAGAAGCCTATGTCGAACCTCACTGGGCATTCAACAAAAGCTCTGGCATCTGTACCAGTCTGCATTCTCACTTCAGAGAGGTCTCTCACCAATTCCAAAGACACTAGTTTGAGGTCCAACTCGCATGGAAAAGATGCAACTTAACTGCAACACTCACATGATATAATAAAAAGGCTAAACGCTGCATAACAGGCTGCAGGATTCAACAAGCATATTCATGGTGGATGCACTTTGAAAAAAAAAAAAAAAAACGGTCTTGTCAAACAGAGCTAGGTAGGCGGATTCAGAAACTAAACCATGTGCATATCATTAAAATCATAGCAATTTGCTTTGCAAATCTCATTTTCTTACCGTAATTCTGGAAGACAAAATGCTTTCAAAAAACATACCACAAAAGTGTGTAGAAGTCTATCTGCAATCTTTATAAGCAGGTATTCAGTAATACCAATCTGTTACTTTGGGTTATGCATGTGGGAGTCTAAGAATTAAGATGCACATTTTCTGCATCTGCAGTGTGTATTACCACTGAGGCTTAGATCAGACATTTTACACCTTGCAGCATTAGCTTAGTTATCATAGCCTCTATTTGTCTACTGTGACTGAGCAAGTCAATTAAGTGGTCATTTCTCTTGGTTCACCCCAGAAAACAGCATTGGTCTCTAGTGGGGTTACCTGTTTAACAAATAACTGTAAAATGAAAGATTTCAAAAGTGAAAGAACCATTACAAAAAATACACACTGAAAAACAAAACTATTACAAACTGGTAATAAAATCAGGGCTGGCCTATCACACAAAACTAACTTGGCGACCACATGGGGTGGAGTACTTTTAGGGGCACTCCTCCTCTTTTTACTTTTTTTTTTTTTTTTTTGAGAGATGCTTTTTTTTGCTCTAAAAAAATAAAGTGCCCCAGCCAAAATAAAATGCATGTGTGACACATTGGGTGCTCTAAGGGGGGTGGTGCTACAGTTCACTTGACAACATTCAAAGCATCTTTTGTTACCATTAAACATTGTGAGGTCATGAGAGCAGACACCTCGCAATGTTCAAATGAAGGTGTGAAGTTGCTCGGAAGTGGTCTTTTGTTCTGCAAAAAATAAATAAAATTAGGGACTTTCTAGAGTTCTGGACAAGTGTTCTTGCTATTTTTATTCTGGCAACGATCAGATATTTTGGCCATATTTGACCTGCGGTGGTGGTGCTGCAGTAGCGTTATCGTCTCACAGTAGGATGCTGTTCGGTTCAATTCTCAACTAGAGCGTCTTCTGCGTGGAGACATGCGTGAATGGGCGTACCTTCGTTGATGGTTGTGAATCAGGGCTGGTAACTTGGCACGTAAAAATCAACTACCAATCATTAGCGGACCGGAATTCCACTGTGGTGACCCCTAAATCGGGAAAAGCTGAAAGACACAAACAAACAATTTCTGGCTTTGTGATTTATGTGGACATTCAACATAAGAGCTATTAGTTTTAGAATGATACTGACAGTGATCAACCAGGTATTTCCATTCTGGCAATATTTCTCTGGCTTTGTGATTTGTGTGGAGCAACTTAGATTGGAATAATTTAAAGTGTGGCAACTTGTTTGTATAGACTGAGGAAATTAAATATTACATAGCCATCAGACACGGCTAAAACTGCTTGGGGTTGGTCGGATGAAAGTAACTGATCCTCTTGTCACTTGTTCATTTTAAGCAGTCATCTGGATTTGCATGACTAGGGTGCATTTGTGAGGAAAAGACTACTTAACTGGATACCTAATACAGACAGACATAATAGGCATACCTGTTGCGACAGTCTTCTCTGGAGGAAAATGACAGCTGCCTTCTGCTGTTTGCTTATTACTTTGGCTTTGCAGGACTAATGTGGTTATGTGAAATAAAGGGCAATACCTAAAATGTGGCAATGTTTGTTTGGAATAAAGGTAAAATACATTACAGTCACCCTCTTTTATCATAATCAGACTTGTGAACTGTACACAAAGTGGCTATAACTTGTTTGTGGAGGTTGTCTGAATAAAAGCAACTGACACTGCTGTCACTTGTTCAGTTTAAACAGTCATCTCTCTCTGTTTTTTTTTTTTTTTGAGAGAGTTAAACGCAAAGTACTAAGCAGCACAAACCAGGAAATAATATCAGGATTCACAGCAATAGGGCAACACACAGAAGTACCACAGAAGTCACAGGAAAATAAAGTTGAATTTAAGTTGAATTTAATGAAGCGCTTTTCGTCTGTGGTGTACACAGACTTCCTCAGACAAAAAGTATTACAAACTACATTTAACTGAACAGCAGCTTAAATATCCAGCAGTATTAAGTCAAAGGTTCAATTAACCAATCAGGCACACCTTGAACCATGAATAAAAATTTAAAGTTAAAACGCAAGCTCACAGGACTTGAGTTCAATCACTCACATTATATTAAAATTAAAATTAAACTAGACAATCATAAAATCAGCCAGTTGTTAGCCTATCATCTAAATAGACACTAGCCACTACCTGATGTAAACAAGTACAAACCACAAAACAGTTAGAGTGTGTTACAAACTCATAAAGGCAAAAAGACTATCTAACCAGGTTCTTAAGTTTAAGAAGGCTGCTAATAGAGCAGCCTTCATTGAGACCTGGTAGAGCATAGGCATTTAATCTAATTTGCCATCGCAATTCAGACGCCTCTAATAATAGGTGTACAGGGGCTCCTCTAATAGTGTCATGCATTTGTTCTATAACCATAAACTTAAAATGGTGGTCTTTATGCTGGATGATATGTTTAGCAAGAGCATTTTCATCTTTCGCTTTATTAATTGCATATTTATGTTCGTAGATCCGATCTTTAAATCTACGCTCGGTTTTACCTACATAAAAACCTGTGCATTTTTGGCATAATGCCACATAGACCACCATTTTAGAGTTACAAGTGCATCTGCATCTAATGTCGTATCTGATATTATCAATGTCAAATCGGTTTGATTCAAGAATGTGACGACATTGATTGCAGTTTTGACATTTGAACATCCCAGGAGTACGGGTACTCTGCCGCTCAGGTTGTTCCAACAACATTTTCATATTTTACCCCTTCTATATGTAACCTCAGGTTTAACTCCCAGTTTGTTCAAAATTGCAAGGTTGGAACGGAACAAGTTCCAGTTCTTAGTAATGATGTCCATAATAGACCTACTACTTGGACAATATGTAAGAATTAATCTAGTGTTATTATTATGTATAGGAGTAGTTCCACCTATACATTCTAACCTAGACTCGCCAACCCGGAAGAACTGATGTTCAGTATAG